>NC_060971.1:5065825-5078325 GCF_910589235.1 Vespa crabro | reverse complement strand
TCGTTAAATAATGTAAACGATATAGTGTAGTACGTAACCATTTACAAAACGTAAACATAAACTGAGCGATCTAAATACTACTATTACGCGCAATTCATACGTATTGAAATATACAATAAGATAAAGGTGAACGATGTTTATTAAGACGTTAATATCGATTTTAAACCATTCTCATTTCATTCAGTGAACAAGTCAGTCAGTCAGTCGGTAATACGTATGCCATTTACGAACCGGTCGGTCGCACGCACGGTAGCCAAACTCAGGACAATCAAAGATCTCTTGTGCGAACGCGTTATATTTTGATTTTTCGATCCACACACAGTGCGAAACCCCCTGCTGCAAGTTAGGATACCACCGTGATAATTCTGACGGACTCCGATCACTCCAGGGTTCTGACCACCAACCGAGGAACTTTTACCAACGTACAATACATATATATATCTTAAACGATCTTGACGAATATTCATCGAATATATATATCATATTATAAATGGGGAAAAAGTTAAAGGAGAAAAAAAGGAAAGAAAACAAGCACGCACACGTATACGTACACGTACACATCTATCCACATAGAGAGAGAGAGAGAGAGAGAGGGAGAAAAAAAAAAGAAAAAATAAGAGAGAAGCGAAACGTAAAAACATTAATTTAATCTCATTTCTCTTTCCCCCCTCTATCTTATATTTTTCAGTCGTCTATCAAAAGCGGTTGAAGAAGGAACGAAGAGCGAGAAAGCGATTGCAGGAGCAATTAGATCTGGAGATAAAGAGGCGCACGCAATTGGAGGAGGCACTTAAAGCCACGGGAGCTTCGTCCGAGCAAGTTCGAGCGATCACTGGTAAGTGTATATACATATATGTACATACATGTATACATACATACATACATACATATTGTACATTATACATGTTGTGCATGCACGAATATATAAATATACTACTACCCTTAAGATATCACTTATTCGGGATCTCGCAAGTCTTTTATTTATATTTGATCGTTATCCCAAATGTCTTTAAAATTACTTATTTACTTACTTACTTACTTACTTACTTACTTACTTACTTACTCCGGTGTCCATTATAAACTTTGACCTTATTATTCGATATACACTCGTTCTCGTAAGAGAATACTCGATCGTATTTCTTCTCTCCTTCCTCAACGATCGGATTACCAAGAGAAAGAACAAAACGATTTTCAAGTTGAAAGATAAGAAGTCATCGTCGTCGTCATCATCATCTTCTTCTTCTTCTTCTTCTTCAACAAGAGATAAAGATCCCTCGAGGCTACCTCCTGATCTTGGAACGAATTAATTAATTCGCCAAAGCAAAGTAAACAGACTGACACCCGCTAGAATATGATTCCTTACTTATCCTCTAGTGAGATTCACCTGATCCTTCCTTCCTTTCCTACCATCCTTTCTCCTTCCTTCTCTGTATCATCGTCGTCCTATCGGTTCATTTTCTATCCTTCTCTTTTCTAAGCTTCTCTCTCTCTCTCTCTCTCTCTCTCTCTTCTTCTTCGAGATTCGACCCGCCCACTCTTCGAATCCTCCGGCAAGAGAATTAGCTAGAGAAAGAGAGAAAGAGAGAGAGAGAGAGAGAGAGAAAGAGAATGAGAGAAGGAGAGAGAGAACACGGCACCCTTCTTCCTGTCACTACCAAAACTCAAACGCGAAACCCTTTAAGTGAAATCTCTTATTCCGATATAACATTTCCTGCTCGCTTGCCTGTTTGCCTACCTCCTGCCAAGTGGTTCCTCCTCTGCTTCTCTCGTTGGCACGTTTTCCTTCTCGTCGCCGTTCTCACCGTCATCGTTGTCGTCGTCGTCGTAATCGTCGACGTAGACATCGTAGACGTCGTCTTCGTCTTCGGTACTGTTGATTAATCCTGTCAGATCCAGAGAGTAGCGATACTAATTTCAAATCAAACGGAACGAGACTCCGCATTCTCCATCGAGAAAGAGAAAGAGAGACAAAGAGAGAAAGAGGGAGGTAGAGAGAGAGAGAGAGAGAGAGAAAGTTGGGGTTTATTTTTCAGAACGATTACCACCTTTTTTACTCGTTGAAGACGTTCCCCGTTTCCATAATTTTTAATTTAAACTCGTGTCCATTTGTAAAACAAAAAAAAACAAAAAAGAAAAGACTAGAAAAAAAAATGAAGAATGAAATATCCATAGTCGATCAACTATGATGATAAATCATCCGTTTGATTTATATATATATATATATTTGTATAAATTGTTAAAGTTTATTGTATATATTTTATGTTTGTTTTATTGAATATACAGAAAATGTGACGACGGAAGCTCGTACAAGCTCAGAACCACCGGAAGCCAGTCCAGTACATTCGCAATCTCAGCAACAACCATCCCAACAACAATCCCAACAACAACCCCTTCAGCAACAACAAACAGCGGCGCAACAGTACAGAGAAGCTCAGGTTCCACGTCCGTCGCAACAACCTTCTACGCCGGAGAAGCCAGCATGGGGATACGGCCTGGACCTCATCGGTAGTCAGGCATCGGCCTTTTGGCAAAATTACCAAGGTCAGTTTCTTCAGGATAGTTCGATATAGAAATTTTTACGATATACTTCTCGACAATATTCTTTTAAATCTTATTCTGCTCTAATTAGGAATTTCGATCGTTTAGTACAATCAGACACATTCGTGATAACTCCATCAAATATAGTCTATATAATTATTTAGAAATATTAGAATTCTGATTAGGAAAATATATATATATATATATGTGTGTGTGTGTGTATCCATGTAATATTTAACAAAAAAAAATCTTTCGTCTATTCTAATCGTCTAATTTTGAGACAATTGAATTCTCCTTTGCGAAATGAAAGAATAGAGTAAAAAAGAAAGAAAAAAAAAGAAGAAAGAAAAAGGAACAAGAAGTCTCATTAAAATATCCCATATAAATAATTTACATCATGATCGTTTATTCGTGATGATAGGAATCGACCAGTTGCGAGAACTCTTTCCCCTTGAAAAGTATAGGGACCATGAGGAGAATGGGAGAAAGAGGGCAAGGATCCGTAGCAGACCGCTAATTCGGATAATCGCGTTCTCGTATTAGAATCCACTCAATTTTTCTGATCTTCCGGACGAGTGGCCTCGATCCTCGTTTCCAGGATACACACGTAGGTACTACTACAGTAACAGAGGGATGGATAGGTAGGTAGGTGTACGAAGGAAAAGAGAAAAATCGTGAATAGAAGGAGTGATGGGAGGGAAATAGGGAGGAGGGCGGGGGGTGGGATATGGTAGGATGGGGGAAACTGGAGGTCGAGAAAAGTGTGTGTCGTGTGGTATCGGCCAAAGTAAATTATTCGAAAGATCTCGAGCGAGAGCAATCACGCCAGAGGCAATAACAACCCCGACGTACACGAGGAGAGAAAGAGATAGAGAGAGAGAGACAGATATAGATAGATAGAAGACTGTATATGTATGATGAGAGAGAGAGAGAGAGTTAGGTCTGACGAGGAAACACGAGGTATTTGAATCGAGTCTCGGCAGCATCCACCCGGGCATCATGATGCGGAATCCATTTGCAATAAACAACAGAGATTTAGGCGGGGTAGAATAGGGGTAGGAGGGACCAAACAAAGAGAGAGAGAGAGAAAGCGTAACGTCGTCGTCGTCGTCATCGTCGTCTGAGAGGTGGGTACTTACACCACCCGAAGGGACCTCAGAGCCGTCGTGTCTTCGAGTCCATGCATTCTATACCAGCAGTGATCCTCATATTTCTCTGGAGAAACTCTTCTACGGACATGTACTCTTGTCCCTTTTGAAATTTTCAATTCGTTTCGTACGATCTCGTGGTAGTTGTGTTAAAAAAAAAAAAAAAAAAAAAAAAGAAAAGAAAAGAAAAGAAAAGAAGAGAAAAGAAAGAACAACAAACGAAATTATTTACGAGAAAAAACTTTCGCTCAGTTTTCTCCCCTTAATGATTTTCCAACATTAATTATTTTAAATCTATAATAATAAGGAGAATACTTTGAAACTAATGGATTATAATGGATTACTTCGACGAGTAATCTTTGATGATTGCAAAGTTGAAAATCGAATCTAATGATACTATCGTTTTTGTTAATATCGATCAAATGGATTTATTACGTAAAAATGATATATTCGAAAATATTGATATATATATATATATATATATATATATATATATACATTTAAATTTTATATAGTTTAAAACGTGTTCAGGTGAGCGCCACTGAACGTAATGCAGAGTTTATGCACATCTCCTCGTAAGTAAGGAAGGAGCCGTAATTTCCCCGGCGGCCACCGTGGCTCACTGTGGCGTTACCTGTATATTCCCTCCTCCTCTTTCTCCTCCTCCTCCACCTCCTCCTCTACTACAACCACCACCATCACCACCTCCTCCTCGTCATTCTCCTCCTTCTTCTTCCACTCGCGTTTCCTTGGCCTCCCTTAAACCGCTCCCACCCATTCGCTCCCGTTCGCTTCCACCTCCTTTTCCTCCTCATCCTCCTCATCTGTATTCCCTCCCTCTCTATATTCCCTCTCGCTTACACACGTATCATTCCTTCGCAACATCTCCACGACGGAGCACTCCAGTACACTTTAATATTCAGACTATATGCAATAATTTCATGGCAACCATAATCTTTCCTCCTTCTACTCGAAACTCCGAAGAGTCTCATAATATAATACCCATTGCGAATCGTATTCCATAAACACGTCTCGTTAATTTTAATATTTTAAATGATATATACATATATAACATACATACATACATACATACATACATACATACATATATATATATGTATATATCTTAATATTTTAATTGGAACACTTGTATTCTCTTTACTTCGAAATGTTTTTAAATATATCCTTTCATCCTCCCACCAACCCCTCTTGCATCGGAAAAAAAGAAATAAAGGAAACAAAAAAAAAAGGAAAGAGAAAAAGAACGTTTGTTTGTTCGAAGGAAAAAAGAAAAGGAGGGAAGAAAAAAGGAGAAAGAAAAAACAAGATTAGAAGAGATAAGAGCATCGTAGAAAACGAAATCACATACAACGTACTCGCACGAAAGACAATAACCTTGCGAGAGTGATAAAGCGTGACAGGTGTATGTATGTATATGTATATATATATGAGCGATATAAAGGTCGAAGAAAGGCAAAGCGGAGGAAGCAGAGGGTGAATGAAAGAGAGAGAGAGAGAGAGAGAGAGAGATAGAGTGAAAGAGAGAATGTTGAAAGCATCCCTCGTTGCTCGAATATATCCACAAGACACGACGTGGTTTTCCGGGGAATGAACTACGACAAGAGAAATCGAGAGAAAGAGAGAAAAAAGAGTGAGAAATAAAAAGAGAGAGAGAGAGAGAGAGAGACTGAGTGGACGAGTGAGAAGGAAGGGTGCTTCTATTTATACGCCGTGGTAGTTTTTCGCGGGGTCGTGCGTAGGTGCCGTCCGAAATATTAGGGGTTGCCATCCCCGCATGACGATTACGAGCTCCGATTTTGTCGAGCCATCTCACTTTCTTTTTTCTCTCTCTCTTTCTCTCTTACATACACACACACATACACATATACAAACAAATACACTCATACTCGTCTCTTTCTCTTAACAGGGCTCACGCAATTTTCACCGTCGAATTACATTTCCTCCACCTCTTCCTCCTCCTCCTCCTCCTCCTCCTCCTCCTCCTCCTCTTTCTCCTCTTCTTCTTCTTCCTTCCAACTCTCCTCTTTCAATGTACGAAGCCAATCTCGTTGGCTCGATCTCGTAGACGCTCGAATGGAAAAATGTTCACTTTTTATTATTCCAGTGAATGACGAGGTTCGGACGAACGACGATTCTCGATGTACAATACGAGGAAGAGAAAAAGGATGAAAGAAAAATGAGAAAGAGAAACAATACGAAAGAGAATTCGGTCAAACTCGAAATTCCAAGGAGGTGTAATGTTTTATGAAAAATATTTGTATTTTCTCGTATTTGCATACTTTTCTTTTTCTTCCTTTTTTCTTCATCTTTCAAGAACTGTGAAATAGCGAGAAAAAGAGAAAGAGAGAGAGAGAGAGAGAGAGAGAGAGAAAGAATTAAATTGATTAAAAATGCGAATCTTTCCACTATGAGTACCAAATCGAACCAATGAGAGATTTTAAATTGTAAGAAAGAACCATGGAAAAATTGAGATACCTTGAAGAATGATTCACGTGAAAAAGAAAGAAAGATATAAAGATAGAGAGATAGATAAATGAAGAGAAAAAGAGAGGCAGAAAGAGAGAGAGGGAGAGAGAGAAAGTGAGAAAAAGCTAGAAAGAGAGACTTCGTAATCTTTGAGGAGATACGATGCTCGAAAAAGCCTTGTCGTTCTCGCTTGCTTGAGCTCGATTCGACTCACGGAAAAGAGTACCTCGTTATCGTCGAAGGATGAAACGAAATTCCCACCCTCTAAAGAGTCTTGCGAGTCGCACTCGCATGAGAAAGAGAGAGAGAGAGAGAGAGAAAAAAAGAGCGAGTAAGAACGACGAGAGTTTAAAAAGCGCAAAAGGTTCTGGGGTCGAAGGGAGATGAGTGTTCGTTCTCCGACGCCCGCGGAAATTTGAAATTATAAGACTCTCGATTCGGAAAAAGAGGGATGAAGAACTTGTAAAGCTCTTCTCTCTCTCTCTCTCTTTCTCTCTCTCTCCTTCACTCTCTTTACTTCTCTTTAATCATTGCAATTCATATCATAAAACGCTTTGGCAGATCTTACAAAATAAAATAACAAAAAAAAATAAAAAGTAACAGAAGAAAACAGTAACAATCATTTTCATTTTTGTATGATTGTTCATTGAAAAATAATAACGCCGCGTACACACTCGTGATAAGCATTTTTTTCTTTTTTTTATATCTTTCAAGAGTTCTTTTTCTTTCCTTTTTTTTTTTCTTTTACATTTCTTACGTTCCCTGATTCATATAATTTCACGCTCGGTTTGTATCTCGAGCATAAGTCGTCCTCTCTCTCTTTCTTTCTTTCTCTTTATCCCTATATCGTTCACCAACGTCGCACACTATCGTTCCGTTTTACATAAAGATCAGAGAATTAAGAACGCGCGGGGCTACACGAAATCAACCCTCCAAGTTTAACACGCGCGTGCACCCTTCCTCTCGATACTTCCACTCTTTTTCTTCTTCTTCTTTTTCTTTCTCTTCTTTCCTTTTTTTCTTTTCTTTTATCTTTTCTCTTTTTTCTTCCCCTTACTCCTCGCGTGTACTTCGAGCAAAAAGTGAGAGGGAACTTTCTCTCTCTCTATCTCTCTCTTTCTGTCTAGTTAGGATCGTCTCCTCTTCTTTTCTCTTCTCTTCTCTTCTCTTCTCTTCCTCTTCAGTCCTCGAGTATCCGTATCTTCTTCTCGTCTCGACTACTTAAGTTGCTTAAATTTCGTCGTTTCACGCGCCGACCAAAATTCTCGAGTGCACTTGAGTATGATCTTCAATGGAACATTCACTGTGAGAAAACGAACGCTCTCGAAGAAGAGAGAGAATAAGAGAGAGAGAGAGAGATAGAAATAAAAAGGAGATAAACGAATAAAGATTAACGATATATATAGAATATAATATATATATATAATGACATGATAGGGGAAAAATTCGACAACGACCGAAACCCCCTCGAATCGACGAATTTCATCAAATGCAATTGTATTTAATCGAGTTAGTAAACAAAAAGAAAATTTCCAATAAATTATCATTGTAACATCTTTAGCAAAGACCGTTTGAATCGTCCCCTTGAACCATGACGATTCCAATTTCAAGGCATTTCGACAAAACGTTAGCGCTCGATACTGTACTCAAAAGCTTCGGGAGGGTGGAGGGATGGTGATGGTGTTGGGGGACACAGAATCCAAGTAAAAAGTAGTCGGACGACGTTGGACAATGGCGACACGATACGACGAGATACAATGGCAGAATTTTTCCAGACTTTAGAAGATAAAGAAGAAGAAGAAGAAGAAGGAAAAGAAGAAGGAGAAGAAGAAGAAAGAGAATGAGAATGAGAATAAGAAGAAGAAAAAAGATGGGCTACTTGCGAAAGGGAGCCGAAGGAGAGAGAGAGAGAGAGAGAAAGAGAGAAAGAGATAGTATCTTTCCTCTTTTTCTTTCATCTCTGCAATCATTCTTTTATTTTTCTTCTGTCCTTCTCCTCCTCCCTCGCCACTACCACCTCCTCTTGTTCCTTCTTCTCCTCTTTCGTCGTTTTCGTTCTCGACCAAGCAAAGTCGGCCTTCTCCGAACGCATTGTGTCGAAGTTAATTACGTGAGGATAAACGCAGAGTCATATACCTCTCTTTCTCTCTTTCTGCCTCTCTCTCCTTTTTAACGGATCCACACCTCCTCATCCTCCGGAACGCCAACCCCAAAAAATCGACGCAGCCACAATACCGAAAGCGTTTAGATTCGAGGGAACCGGCCTCTGGCCTGAAATTGTTTTCATTGTCCATACGATTTGTCAAGGTTTATATATATATATATATATATATATATACGTGCATACATACACGTATATATATGTCACAGAGGGACAATGTATGCGTTGGTATATGCCGACCGAAACTCAAACGTTAAACGAGATGGCTACGTACTTTTTATTTTTTTCTCTCTTTTAATTTTTTTTTTTTATTTTTTCTTTTTCTTTTTCATTCTTTTTTTTTTTATCAACTTCGGTGATATGTCACGCTGTCCAAAAGAATACAGCGATCAATCGATGAGTTCGCGGATCTATCTATCTATCTATCTTTCTTTCTTTCTTTCTTTCTTTCTTTCATTCATTCTTTCATTCTTTCTTTCTGACTTTCTCCCTCTCTCTCTCTCTCTCTCTCTCCCTCTCACACATTCTCTTTCTATCTCACTCCGCGCTTTTTCACTCGATCCCTTTTCAAGTAACCCTTTCATAGGGCTGACGTTCGAAAAGGATACGTATACGTGTTCAGGGAAAGTTACGCAGTCCTTTTCGGTTTCTTAAACGTTCGACAATGAAAGACAGGACAGACGAAATTACCGTGAACGTTTTGTTGGTTGGGAAGTTTCAAAGGATTAGTTCATTGTTAGGATCAACATTCTTTCGTTAGTCTCATCTTTATATATCTATACATATATGTATACATAAAACGTTTATACGTGTATATAACTTATACATAAAGTCTGTATTGTTCAACATAAAAAATAATTATTATTAATTAATCAATACATATATATATATATATATATATATATATATATATATATATATAAATTACTATAAATTCGTAAATTTCTTTAAATACGTAATCCATAAATCGTATATTCATTTTCTCTCCTTTACTTTTCTATGTTCTCACCCTTCGTATAGAGGCTATATCTTGAGCAGTTAAATTGTCATTTGGATATCAAAGGGACGAAAACGCCCCGCGCGCGGATAAGGGCGCGAGAGGTAGGTAATTTGGCTCTCAGTGAAACGCAAACATCCATGGTGTCCCATGGAATATAACAACGTCCCTGACGAACGCACGAATTCACACCCACGTAGTACGAAACAGCCCTCAGCTATTGTTGCACAAAGCATAATGGAATCTCGGTCCCGTCGTTTCTAGTCCCACCTTCGCACGTCTCTTGTACGAACGCGAGAGAGAAAGTGAGAGAGAGAGAGAGAGAGAGAGAGAGAATCGGTTACTCTTCTCTCACCTAGGGTGTACCAGTTAAGCGAGGCTTAATGGCCTAGCAATTGGATTTTACCATTGCTCTTTGCCTAAGGAGACGCCATTTCACGCTTAGAGATTTGATCTTATCCCTCGTTCCTTCCTTCTCTTTCTCTCTCTCTCTCTATCTCTCTATCTATTTATCTAGCTATCTATCAATCTCTAATCTCTTTATCTCTCTCTCTCTCTTTCTCATCTATTTACTATCTTGTATATTTTAGAATATTTTTTATAATTAATTATACTCATTCGAAAATGATCATCGATCAAATTGATCGATATTCTCGTATGACATTATTCTTACTTGTGAATACTTGTTAAATATGTGAAGAAAAGGGAAATGAATGAAAAAGAAAAAAAATGAAGAATAAAACAAACAAACCAAAAAATAGAATAGAAGGTGCAACGATGAAGGTCTTTACGTTCGGTTAGGTCAACTTAGGTCGAGAAAATAAAAGAGCAGTCAGTCAGTGGTGCAAAGCTCGGTCGGCGGTTAATTCGGCGCGATATCATTAAAGAGACATTTTCCAGTTTTCACCCTAATCCAAGCGGAATTCATTGAACAAATCCTCGCTTCCCCTTTCATGGCCGCCTTACTACGTTATATATTCTACGGTCCCCCTTTTCTCACACCGGCAAGCGTCTCGTTGCTTTTCCACTAATTACTCTTCCGCTTCGTCCTTGGTGAACGCTCGGCACGATGTTTCCGTTTCATGCCTCGACAAAAACGAACCCCTCCCCTCCCCTAAAAAGAGCAACTGAGATATAATGTATATTATTCGCTCGTGGATAATTCAAAAACGACGCGGTGGTTTTCTTTTTTTTTTCTTTTTTTTTTTTTTAATAGAAATGATCCTGACAAGACAAGGCAAATCGAATTACACACGTATAAGAACATCGACGATTCTTTCGTTCTCTTCCTTCTTTTGTTATTTTTTAGAGTGGAAAAACGAAAAAAAAAAAAAAAGAGAGAAAAACACAAATGCGAGCAAACGTACAAAGAAAGAAACGCGAAGGGAGAAGAAAATGAAATTGAGTCGTTAAAAATGCTTCTTCGATATATCCATAGATTGGGAATTATTAAAAGCGGCGTATGATTAGGTGAGGCGGCGAGGATGGATTGAGGGAGGGGGGAGGTAAAAAAAGAAAAAAAAAAAAAGAACGATAATCTCTCGTCGATACATTCGATACTTTTACTATCGCGAATATCGCTACGTCGTTTCGAAAACAAAAAGAGGAAAAGAAAAAAAAAACAAAAAACAAGTAGAAAAAACCAACGGCCTGTGTCAATTGTATATCTTTTCTTGTCGCAGAATCGCTGGTGCAGGAACTCGAGCTGGAGAGAAAATCGCGGCAGCATCAGGTGGCCGAGAGGGACCAAGTTAAGTCTCCTCTTCAAGGTGCGTTAAAGCAAAGTTACAAGACATTCGGATAGTGTTAATTCAATTCAAAAGTCCAAGTGATTTTGCTTTTTTTAAAAGTACCATCGATGATTGATCTTCTCTTATTCGTAACATTCGCTCTATTAAAAGATTAATAATTAAAATATATATCATTGGCCAATTAAAGAAAAAAGAATCACGAGCATTCGGTCATATTACCGATGATTGGTTGTATCATTTTAATATGCATAAACATATATGCATTTCTCTCGTTCGTTGGTTGATCGAGTGAGAATTTAAAAGAAAAAAAAAAAAGAAAAAAAGAAGAAGAAAGAAAATAAGCAAACAAAAAAATAAAACAAGAAAAAAAAGAAAGAAAGAAAGAAAGAAAAGGAAATCCCTGAAGAGGAGGCAGACGCTTCTTAATCCACCGTTATGTTAGAAAATTATTATGACAATGAAAACGTGAATAATTATTGAACAATAAAACGCGTTCGATATTTTGCGAGGACGAAAATGAAATAAGAAAAAGAATATTATTATATCGTTCCTAGTCTCGGCTCGTCGGTGCGCGAAACAAGAAGGAGTTTCTTGTCATCCGGAATAAAGTTTCGATCTTTAATTAGAAACTAGAAGAAGGGTAGAATGTGAGAGTGAGAGACAGAGAGAGAGAGAGAGAGAGAGAGAGAGAGATCGTCTCTCCACGACTCGATTTCTTGCTGCGGCGTCAGCGGCATACGCTGGCAAATTCGAAACTTGGCCTCGCTTCGTCGAAACTTGTTCAAAGTAAGTTAAGTGATCCGACAAAAACTATACATATAGGTATATATATTATATATATATATTATATATATATATTATATATATATATATATATATATATATATATAAATGTATATGTATTATACATTCTTGAATGTACCTTCTTCGAAGTTGTGAGTGCGCGTGCGCACACGTCTTGTGACGTAGCACGTAAATAATCGTTTTTCCTTTCGACCTTCTTCTGCTTCTTCTTCTTCTTCTTCTTCTTCTTCTTCTTCTTCTTCTTTAGTCCTTCCAGATCCGATTTTCAACATCAGCCCTTTTCAAGGAACACGCCTTTAATTGGTCCCACGAATCTTCGTAAAATTGAAATTCTTTCCGCTCCGGAAGAAGTTACTTTTTCAACCTTTGATTTCATACCCAAGCCGACGGTATCGTGATTCGACGATAATCAGAATGAATTTGTAAAAGGTTTTGTGAAGGACGTATTTGTTGTTGTATCTTAATTAACGCGGTTTAATTATTATTCGAGAATTCTTATTTTATTTAGTTACGATTAATATTACACGCAAATAAATTATTTCATTCTTATTTTTCTACAAAGAGAAAAGAACAGAAAAGAAAAGTATGTTAAAAGAAGTGCAGTCAAGAAAAAT
>NC_060971.1:5003325-5060825 GCF_910589235.1 Vespa crabro | reverse complement strand
ACTATTATCTAAATAATAATTAATTAAAAAGTTTTTCAAACTACAGCGATCATAAATAATTTACTTATAATCTATTACATTTTTCTAAGCTAAGAAAATGAATTAATATTTAATCGAAATTGTTTCGATCCACGATCGACGCTAAAATCGTAATGAATTTTTTTACGAGGGAATAAGTAAGAGGTGATCCAAAAATAAAAAACAAAAAAAAAAGAAAATAATAGTAATAATAATAATAATAATAATAATAATAATAATAATAAAAATAATAATAATAATAATAATAATAATAAAGAAAAAAAAACGGATTAGAAAATGCGAATAGAATATTTCGGATAGAGAGAGTGAGAGTGAGAGAGAGAGAGAGAGAGAGAAAGAGAGAGAGAGAGAGAGAAGGGGGAAAGGGAAGAGAGTGGGGGGGAAGGGAGAGAATGGGATTAAAATTATCGCTACTTTGCCAATCACGACGACGGGATCAGCAAATCCAGCGATTTTTTCGCGAGCGGAACTTATACAATCTAGTATCGAGGCAAGAAGTGTATTCATTGTAATTCAGCATTATTACCTATAAATAAATAGTTGTTATTCTACACAGTGACCCTCCTTCCGAGTCCCACGTCGTCGCACGTCATCCCACGGAGTTTAAAAAAAGATATCGGCTATTATTAGAATACGTGTCGCGTGGATAAAAGTTCCAAGGAAAGTAAGAAGCGATCATGCGTGTGAGCAAAGCATGAGAATTATCGAAAAAAGCAAAAAAAAAAAAAACAAAAAAAAAAAAAAAGAAAAAAAACAGAAAAGAAAAAATAGAAGAAGAAGAAGAAGAAGAAGAAAAAGAAGAAGAAGAAGATGAAAAACTCCTGGCGAACGAGAAAATCATTCGAACACGTACGTATCCTATTTATTTTATTAATAATCGTAATCTTTTTCTTTTTATTTATTTATTTTTTTTTTCTCTTTTTATTTTCCCTTCATCCTTATTAATATCATTTTATACGTTGAGAAATTAGTACAGATCATATTTTAAAATACGCAATTGCATGAGATCTAAATCTGTCGAAAGATTAGAAGAAGAAAAAGAAAAAAGAAAAAAAAAACAAGGAAAATAGTAGGTATAAGAAATTTATAATTTATTAATCAAAAAGTATTATATAATCGAAAAGTAATGATTTTCTAATCTGATTTAAAGAAAAAAGAAGAAAAAAAAAATACAAAGAAACAGAAAAAACAGAAAGAAACAAGTTACTTATTGGATTTCATTGAGGCATAAAGAAATATAAAAATAAACCGAGCAAGTCTATTTTTACGTACATACATAAATACATACTAACACATATTATTCAAGCTCGAATTTCTCTCGCGGGCATTAAATATAATCGACGATATGCGGATTCTGTTCGCCTAATCGCACGTAAGAAATAATCAAAGGGCTCTAACCCGCGTGGATCGACAGCACGCAAACAGGGCGCGAGCCTAAAGAGATTTGAAAAGCACGAAGCACGGCGTAACGAAGCACGACGGCTTTCCGTGTCCGATATCTTCGGACTCAAAGTGGAGAGCTTTAAAAGCACCAAGTCCTTGTGTCTGTGTGTATGTGTGTATGAAAAAGAGAGACAGAGAGAGAGAGAGAGAGAGAGAGGGGCTGCACGAGCAGCGTGCGACGATGCATTCTTATCAATTTACAGGTTCGTAACGACTGGAGGCACGCGATCTCAGCTCATTGGTCGAGACAAGCTCCACCCTTTCCAACAAGAAATATATATATATATATATATATATATATATATATATTATTTCTTTTTATTATTATTATAATTTTTTTTTTTTTAATAGTAAAATAACGATATTCGTGAAGTTAGCGAGGCGTCGAGCAAGGTCCCTTAATTAAATCAGTCACACGGCAAGACCGTCGAAAGCATCGACGTCTTAATTGAGGCTCACGGCTCGCAACTCACTAATTAGACGTTTTCCCTTATTTCTTTTTTCTTCTCCTTCTTCTTTCACCCTTACCTATTTAATATCTTATTTTTATGCCCGTAGGTATAGATATTGGTATAGATATAGGTATAGATATATATGCGAATAATCTGATATAATAGAATAATAAGAATATTAATAATAATAATAATGACGATGATGATGATGAGGTTGATGTTGATGATAATGTCTATTAGTAACTATAGCAAATGATTGCTCGAGAGAGAATTCGTTTCATAATTTTAATATCGTTATTTTATGTCGGAGAAGCGAATAATTTTGTAAGTTCTCTTTTTTCCTTTCTTTTCTGTTTTTTATTTTCTTTTTTTCTTTTTTTTTCACCCCTCTCCCTCCCTCCCACCTCCCCACCTTTCCACCCCAGGGAAAATCAAGCTAGCGTTTTTTGCTCGTAAGATGTCCCATTTGTTCTCCCTCTCTCTCTCTCTCTCTCTCTCTCTCTCTCTCTCTCTCTCTTTCTCTCTTCCTCTTCTTTGCCATCCCGTCGGGACTTCCGTAAAAGTGTTTAGCATAATTCGTGTGGTATAGTAACGCGGACCGCTTCCACCACGTTCCTTGCCGCTTCTCGATAAAAATGTCTTGTTTTGCTCCGCTTAAACTCTCCTCGTTAGCGGCGCTGACATCTTGACGAAAGGGCAGAGACGAAAAATAAGTGTACGGTAAAAAGCTTTAAAAGATCCCGCGGGAACACGGCCAAGTCATCGGACGTGTAGACTTACCGCAAAATAGTAACCAACCGGTGAACGTATACCATGTCTTTTTAGGTGTGTATATACGAGCGTGTAATAGTGTCTATTTTTCACTCTGCCTGCCCACTCCTCTCCCCCTAACACCCTTTCAATTTATTTATCATGTTCTTTTCTTTATCGCGCAAAGTTACGTCAAAGATTTATAACCGAGAGTATAGTAAATTATAAGAAAAAAAAAAAATATATATATATATATACACAAAATGAAGGAATAGTAAAAAAGAAAGAATTGACGAAAAAATAGAGAGGATATACAAATAAAAATGAATAAGTTAAAATAAAAGGAGACAAACAAAGAAAGAGAGAGAGAGAGAGAGAAAGAGAGAAAGTAAAAGAGAGAGAATATAGCCTTTCACGATTCTAATTATCCGGCCAGCCGGATGGGCAACAACATTAAGCTAATCGGCCGCAACGAAGGAGGGTCCTACTCCGTGACTCTTGCAAGAGAGTTTAAGAGCTACGTAGGCGCGAGATGAGAAATAAGGGAGAAAGAGATATAAAGGAGGGAGCTTCCTTGCCCTAGAGATAGACAGAGAAAGAGATGAAAACAGAGAGATAGAGAGACAGAGAGATAGAGAGAGAGAGAGAGCAAAAAGGAAAAAAAGGGACTCTTGCGAAAGGAAAGAAAGGGATGATAGAAGGGCAAAAGAAAAACAACAAAAAAAGAAAAAGTGAAGAACAGCAAAATTAGCCGCACTGCCAACAAAATACCATTCGAAATGTTTCGGGGTTGCTACCCTGCCACTTCCTCTCTCTCTCTCTCCCTCTCTCTGTCTGTCTATCTGTCTATCTTTATCCTTTTTATTCGATAATTATGCAAATGCCGGAATGATTGTCGGGCAATATGTCCCCGGAATAAAAGTTGAGAGGTACGAGGATCCTGTTATCTTTATGATTCGTTACTCGACTTTCGGAGGGCTATAGACTTTAGAGGAAAGAGAGGAAAGAGAGGAAAGAGAGGAAAGAATGGAGATGAAAACGGGGTTGTTCGAAGATGTCACCGACTATGTTTCGCTCGCCGGCAATCTCATTTGCATCTTTTTTCAACGACATTTCCCTATGTACTTTTTATTTCTCCCTATCATTTTTTTTCTTCCTAATTTCTTCCTTTTAACACTAGTAAATACCATCAGAATATATCTAATAAAGAATTAAAACTGATTTGATATTCTTTGGGTATGCCTTTTCTCTTAACATAGAACATTCTCCGTATATAATTTGCTTATATATATATATATATATGTATGTATGTATGTGTGTGTCTACGTACATAAATTTCTGGTAAGTTTGTTGAAAATCTTACGTTTACATTTTTCTAAATGTAAGTTTATTAAAAAATGAAATATTTGTTCTTGCGTCAAGTATATTTGAACTGATGTTGTTTCTCTCTCTTTCTTTTTCTTTCTATCTTTTCTTTTTTTTTTTGTTTTTCTTTTTTTCGTAAGACCTCCTCGTTCTCGTTTTTAGTATGATTTTTCAAAAGTCTTGTGTATATCGACGTATGAGAAAAGTAGTGGCAAAGAAGAAATACGAAGGGTGAAAGAGAAAGCTGTGGATGTGTGTGTGTATATATATGTATATGTATACATATATATATATATATATATGTATAGAGGAGTGGGTGAGAGGGAGGGATAAAGAGGGAAAGAAAGAAAAAGGGAAGCGTAGGTAAAGTTTGAGAGAGAAAGAGAAGAAGAAAGGGAAGACGAGAGAGAGAGAGAGAGAGAGAGAGAGAGAGAAAGAGAAAGAGAGAGCGGGGAGAGAAAGAGAGAAGGGGAAGCTGAATCGAGCCGAGGGCTTTTTCGAGTTTTGAATAAATTTGCATTGCCATCCCGCCCTCGTGCCGCATTCCAAGCAGGTTAGTTTAGCAGACGTTCTAGCGCAAGACTCGTTCGCGTCACGTATGTACGAACGTATACTATACATATATATATATATATATATATATATATATATATATATATACACGTATGTGTGTATGTGTATGTATGTATGTATGTATGTACGTAGGTTCCTGTATCAGAAGAGAACCGCACCCTTTCGCTGGACGAGAATAAGAAAGAGAAAGAGTTCGTTGTTCCGCTTTGACTCTGTTGCCCACGTAAAATTCTGTCTAGGCGTATATATATATATATATATATATATATATATATATATATATATATATATACATACATAGAAGATACCTATACTTACTACTTTCAAAAAGTTCATCAAATTCGCTTTATCGAAAAGGAAAATTGAAAAGAATTTTTTGAAGAGAGAAAAAGTGAGGAGAAGGTGGGTCAGGGAAACGGATAAAGAAGGAAAGAAATTTTGAAAATCGACGAAAAATAGAGAGAGAGAAAGAGGGGGGGGGAAGAGAGAGGAGAGAATTTAAATAAAATTAAAAAAAGAAAAGTCAAGCTCGTTTGAATTCGATTGTAATTTTTGTCAGGTAAATGTCGATCAACGAAGATATCCACGTTCAATTTTTGTAGAATAACTTTTTAAAGATTGTTATTAATTATTTTTCAAAAATATTCAGTTACAATTATGTTAACCATTGCAGGATTGATTTTCATTTATTCTCATAAGCAGCATCGAATAATATAGAATTTAATCTTTTCATTGCTAGTTTCCTTCCTCCCCTTCATATTATATCCCTAAAGAGATGTTTCGTTATTTAAACAGATTAACGAATACTGTAGTCTCAGAGGGAACGTCTTACGTGTTTCCAATTCAGGTCGTAGTTTCAGTCGAGATAATTAATCCTTCTTCTTACGAGTTCAATTCCTGACGAACTTGTTACTTTTGAATTTTCGAATGTTTCCACTATGTCACGAAGAATGCAAATAAATGATAACTCAAAAATAATATATAGAACAGATTGATCGATCCTTGCGAATTTGATTATTAAAACGATCTAAGTTAAAGGATAGATCATATCCAAGAAATATTTCATGTAGAAGAACGAGTTGAGAGGAACCATGAGAAGCTCCTATGAACGTCTCGATCGAAACGTTACCAAGGCAAACTACTTAGTTTGCCCAGTTCGTGGACGTCCTGTAAAGTTTCGACGAAGCTCAACGTGGACGTTCACGTTGAACGTAAGAGGATAGCTCGAAGGATCGAATGGCCGGCTAGGAACAGGCTCTTGGAACCGATTCTCTAATACAAATTCATGAACGTCCTGCCGTTTACCCTCCATTAGAGGGAAGCGCAATCAAAACGGACCCGATGGACGACGCCGAGAGCTGTAAATCAAACTACGAGATATATTCAACCTCTCTCTCTCTCTCTCTCTCTTGCGAAACGTCGACTATTCTATCTCGCTCGCTTACTCGATGCAGAAGGGTGTAATTATGCGTTGAAGATTTTCAAGCAAAGGGGAGCACCTTCGAGACCATCTTCCTTTGCCAGATTTCATTTGGCAATCCTCTTTTTATTTTCTATTTTTATTTCTTTTTTTTTTTTTTAATCTTTTGTTTTTTATTTATTATTATTCCCTTCTATTACATTTTCCATCTCTTTCTTTTTCGCCTCTCCGAAATAATAAAGAGGAAGAAAGTAATATGAAAGATTTTCGAAGATAACGAGGGCAATCTTGTAAACGATTTTGCGGATCCTTATATCAAAAATCGTCTGATATTTAATTGGTTATTAAAACACTATTAATAAAGTAATTAATGAATATATATATATATATATATATATATATATATATCCGGCAAACGTATGAATTCGATCGGATGGAATGATTTAATATCGATTGAAAATTATTTAAGGCGTCAGATATTCTGATGATATCGAAATAGAAAGGGGGTGCAGTATATATATATATATATATATATGTATGTATATATATACTTAAAGAGATAAGAAAGGCGCACATTGGGAAGGCAAGTTTCTCACGGAAGAGATTTTTCCGTCTGGCCCGATTAAATCCGGCGAACCACATCCGGTCGATCGTTATGGGCTAAGGTGTAACGCCAGATCGTGCCGCATTCTTGCGTGTAACTCTCTCCGCGAAACACGAACCGCCGTCTCGTAGTATAATGAAAAAGGAGGTGCAAGAAGAGGCGCCCAGCTTGTCCGAGGCCTTCGACGGGCGCCATCCACGGAAAAACCGATCGATTCCATCGATCCGATCCATTATGTTTAAAATTTGTTAGATTTTAAAAGTCTTTCTTGAAAGTGAAATTTATAAAAAAAGAAAACAAAATTATCTAAGCTAATATATAAAAATTAAAAAAAGAATTATAACAATAACAATAACAATTATGATAATAATAATAATAATAATGATGACGATGATGATAATGATGATGATTTTACTATTATCATTACTATCATCTTAAAAATTATTATATAAAAGGAGATACATATATACGTATATATGTATATATATATATATATATATGTATATAAATTATACTTGTCAATCAAGGTCGAATAAATGATGTCATCTCGTAATTAATCAGAATACATAGTAAAACCAGTTTCTAATACCACTTGTGTAAGAGCTCTTATAGTATCGAAGAATATTCCAATGATCGTCTCGACTATCATGCTACTTGCAAGAAAAGCCCTTACTCTTCCATTATGATTAAAATTTATTACATTGAAAAAGTCTTTCTTAAAAAGGGTTAAATTAAAGTTCTAAAAAATAATGATAATAATAATAACAACAACAACGATAATAATAATAATAATAATAATAATAATGATGATGATGATTTTATTATTGTCATTATCATCATCTTAAGAATTATTATATAAAAAAGAAAAAAAAAAATATATATATATATACATAAATTGTACTTGTCAATTGAGGTCGAACGAATGATGTCATCTTATAATTAATCAGAATACATAGTTAAATCAGTTTCTAATCCCACTTGTCTTAGATCTTATCGTATCAAAGAATATTCCAATGATCGTCTCGATCATGCTCCTTGCGAGAAAAGCTCTTACTCTTCCGTTCGATCTTCCGGTAATTGAAAACTCGCTTCGCTCGCACCGTTATCTTGCAACGATCATTACGCTACAATTAAGGCGTCGCAGAAAGGAAGAGAGAGAGAGAGAGAGAGAGAGAAAGAGAGTGTATAGATAGAGACAAAGAGAGTGTGGATAGATAGAGACAAAGAGAAAGAGAGAGCGAGAGAGAAAGAGAGAGAGAGAGAGAGAGATCTTACGATGGGATCCTTTGTAGAAACCAGATTAAATCATCACGGTACATTTACGCAAGCGCACTCGATTTACGTTTCCACTCTGGCTGCTCAATTATATTTTCCAAAGTAATTCCAGTCCTAAGCATATATTATTCAAAGTAGAAAAGAAATAATGAAGGTACATATATGTAAAATAGTTGTTTTAATTTCGATACGCTAGACGGCACTCTTTCTTTCATTCTCTCTTTCTTTATTATTTTCTTTTCTTTTTCTTTTTTTTTTTTTTTTTAATTCATCGAAATTTTTCATTTCAATGAACACCTTGATTCGTTCCTTGTTCTTGAAAGGAGACTCACGTTGCCGACAATTTTATTATCATTTATTATCAATAAGATCTATGACGGTGAAAGATAAGAGATGCTAAAGAAAAAAAAAAAAAAAAAAGAAAAAAAGGAGAAGAAATTAAAAGAAAGAAACAAGCCTGAAGAGTGTTTGATAGTATCTTTAATAAGACTACGTGTACCTGTTATATACGAGACATTACATATGAGAACGTACTAGAGGTTGCATCAATAATTATTAAACCACGATATCGCAGAAATAACTATCGATATAATTTTATTGCAGTTATTCTACGCTATTCTTCGAACATAGTTAAGCGCATAGAATTATTATCGAAAAGTCTTTAAGAAAAGTTAACTCTCATTCTCTCCTTCCCCCCCCCCTCTTCCTTTCACTCGTCCCTGTACGCCCCCTCCCTCTATCCCCCATCCAACTTTATTTTCTCTGGTATAACTTTGGAATAGCCATAATACACGATTAAATCGTTTAGATAACGAACTACACGATCGTGTATCCGTCGTGAGTAAAACGGATTCCATTTCTTTTGAATAGGAAAAAAAAGTGACAGATAGAAAAAAGACAAAAGAGAAAAATATCGTGCTTCTCACGATTATATATTTATCATCATGTCAGAAGTATGATATTATAACGATATGTATATACGTATTATTAATTTATGTATATATATATATATATATATCGAAGAAAAAGATCATTGATCTTTTAGATAAAATTAGTTTTACACACACACATGTGTATATACATAGATAGAAAAAGAATAGAAAGAGGAAGTTTGGTCGCGTAGTTTCGTTACTTCGTCTTCTGAGGCTTAGAAGAAAAAAAGAAAAGTGACTCCATTTTTAAGATGATCTACGATAGTTATAAACGGTAATAGAATAACCACAGGGACACGAGAAGTAATTGTAAGAATTAACTAATAACACGTCAGCGAGATAGTAAAAGGGGGGTCGTGCGAAACCTCTATTCTCAACCTCTAGCCTGTCGTATATACCTTCGGGCCCAGCACTATTGGGTACCGTTGAGCTTCGAAGGGATCTATCAATTACTACGGTTTAAGTGGATCCTAGATCGGACAATAGAATTGGCCAACTATGAATTTTACTATGATGCCCACGCGTCTCGATCATCTTGTCTCTCTCTCTCTCTCTCAATCTTTAACTCTGTCATTGATCTCTCTATTATCCTTCTATACATTTTTCAACTATTTCTAAATTATTTTCTAATACCTCCTATTTACAAGCATCATTTCTTCATACGACAATTTTTTTATCAATTACGATTAATGATTTGAATTCTTAATTATTATTATTTTCGTGAATGAAAATTTCAGTCTTTCTGATCTGAACAGCTGAAAAAGAAATTGACAAATTTGTCATTAGAGAATCTTAAAAATTCGTTTCGTTTATTAAAGGAATTTTCGATTTTAAAAGGATTCGTTCGGTACAGGCTCAATTATTAATTTCACCTGCGTGCTTTCTGATCATGGGATTTTTAAATGTGTGTGTATATACAGATGTATATATATATATATATATATATATATATATATATATATTTGTGTATGTATAAGTACGGACACATGTACGTATAACTAGGTGTATGTCGAGATATATGGTGGTGCATTATTTTCCAATATTACGTCAATGAAGCCAGAGAGAGAGAGAGAGAGAAAGAGAAAAAGATAGAAAGAAAAAGAGAAGGGATGGAAGTATAGACTCGATCGGATCACGCACGGTTGAATTTCCGAGTTGGGGGAAACGGGGGCGGACCCTAAGCGGACCCCAGGGACACGACGTCTCGGGCTTCGAAATTCCCTAATCGATCGTCCGTTCTCAACGCGAATCGAGATTGATAGGTTCGCGTGCATTGCTACGAATGCAACTAATTCGATGAATTCTATTTACTATGATTTTCCATAACATTATTATTTTTATAAATTTACTTATCAGATTAATAAAATCCAAACGTTTCATTATTTCCAATAGAATGAGAAATATGTACATGTACCAAATAATATATATATATATATACATATATATACGTATATACGAATAAATGAATTTCCTCGAATCTAACAATAATAATAAAACCCAATGTTTTGCCCTATGAGTCTCGGAATATGTAAATATCTCGTGTATAAGAAGATAATGTGCCGTAAATGTAAACACGACCGTGACTCTCCATCTAAACAAATACGTGTAACCTCTTCATCAGTCGGTTATTGGATCTCATCGTGAGCGTAAGTGTGTCAGCATTGAAGCAACGTTAATGTCGATACTTTATGATTTGGTGGACATCGATCGTATAATACTTCAAGGGAATTAATTACAAAGGTAACCAGCTCCTTGTTAAAAATACTGTACTGTAATTATAATATTACAATGTGTTTTTCTACGTCTATGACGTTGTCGATGTTAGTACAGAAATAGATTGTATATTTTTGTAACGCATCAGAATACATATATATATATATATATATATATATATATATATATATATCTACCGTGAGTTAATTAATTTATTTTTAACTTTTAATTGTATAACGTCATTAATGGAAAACAGGACTTTATTTACAAATAATACATTTACACACGCTCAGACATTACTTTATTTATAA
This sequence comes from Vespa crabro, assembly GCF_910589235.1. Classification (NCBI taxonomy): domain Eukaryota; kingdom Metazoa; phylum Arthropoda; class Insecta; order Hymenoptera; family Vespidae; genus Vespa; species Vespa crabro. The sequence goes on along the minus strand of NC_060971.1, from coordinate 5,049,948 downwards.
AAAAATGAAAAAAGAATTAATTATCGTCATCATGAAAGATAAAATATTAATATTATAGTAGGTTTCGATGATTATCGTATAAATAATTCATAGCCTATACTTATTCGTCGTTCTATTTTCATCCTTATTAGTTATCGATAATTATCAATCGCCGTTTTCTCTCTTCCTTTTTTTTCCTCTCTCTCTCTCTCTCTCTCTTTATTTTAACAATTATTCAGATATCCATGAATTTGATTGTAAGTTTGAAAATAAAACATGTACTATTATTTTATTATAAAGAATATCATCGATATATTAAAAATATTACTATTATTCTTTGTTTCAATATACCTATTCTTTCATCATCGTTCTAATTTAATAATAATCGATAATTATTCATCCTTGCTTTATTTTCTTCCTTTTCTTTTAATAATTAGATAAAAATAAATGAATTTGTTTATAGAAGTATTATAAAGTATATCCACGTACACATACAAGTACACGTACATGTGCACACACACACACACACACACACGAAGGATCGTTTTCATCAACGATAATAAAATTTGTATGAAATTATTATACGCGACATATAAAATACGTATACATAGTTTTAATGAAATCTGAGTCTACGTTTAGTTTAACTCTTGACACAGATCGATTGTACACATTTGTTCTCTTGTAATAGATCGTATTTAAGCGTTTATTCGAGTATCGAGATAAAGAGACACGACAACTTCCATAGGAAGTATTTTTCATCAAAGCAAAACAATTATTTTTTAAATAATTATTCGCACTCGTATAACGAGAGCACGGTGTATATTGTAGATTTTCATCGACGATATCGTTTAAATCATAGTTGTTGCGTCGACCATTTACAACGCTTATTCCATACTACGAGAATGGATAGCCCAACGTTGAGAGTAAAACATATATACCAATACACACACACACACACACATATGTATATATATATATATATATACATACGAGATGTAATCTGTATTGCTGTAAAAAGGAAATGGACCGAAAACGAAAAAAAAAATATTAAAAAAAGAAAAAAACAACGGAAAGAAAGAATAAAAAAATACATTTAAACAACGCTATCACGAGAGAGAGAGAAGGAGAGGGAGATATATATATATATGTATATACATATTGTGTGTAGAGGTATAGAAACGAGTACATACTGTGTTTCTGCGAAGGTAAACAATAATTCGGCCCAAATAACAATCGTGCTGGAAAAGCTTGGTTTGTCCGAGGAAAAACGCGTTTATATTTCACCGGCTGCGAGAGCGAATTCCCTTTGTGACTGTAGGATGACAATTTCACGGCATTTAGCTGCGACTGGGACCCGCGTACCAGGGAAACAATGCCCGCCGAATCGCGAGCCAACTTGCGTTGTTACTGGCTCTCCCTTTCCCTCTCCCTCTTCATCCCTCTCTCTCTCTCTCTCTCTTTCACATTCTCTCTACACATTTTCTCTATCTCTCTCTTTTATATATATATATATATATATATATATATATATCTACATGCGCGTTTATTTTCCCTCTTGCCTCGGTATACACACTGGATGGTCTCTTCTCTCATCGGTTCCCTCCTACTACCCACTTTGTGTTTTTCATCGGAAACAAACGCGTTATTGCGGAAATTAAATGACACGTCGCAAAACGTTCGGAGAGAGAAAGAGAGAGCATGCCGTGCAAACGAACGAATGGAGAAGGATCGAAACGTTCGTCGCGATTGAAAATATAAATAATACAATCGTCTACGTTGCGGTACATCTATTCTTAAAAGTCGTAAATCAAGTAATTCTGCATCAACGCATCTAGGTAAGTACGAAATTCGTATAATGTTATTGATTACAAATTATTTGTTTTGATCGGTTTATTATGTAATCGTTGTCGATATGACAACAACAACAACAACAACAACAAAATCGATCGAATTTTATATATGCATCGAAAAAAGAAATGTAATTTTTAATTTCTATATAAGTTATTGGAAATGTTTCAATTGTAATCATTGTATTGTTAATAGGCACGAAATATTTTCTATGATCTATATGTACATATTTATATAAATATTATATACATATACATATATACATATAAAATATCAGTGGCGCGTTAAGACAATATCGTAGCGTGTATATGCAAGAACGATGAAAAGCCAAAGGCAATTAAAGGAGGTTCTAACAAGCTGAAATCACTATCGTTTCCTCTAGATCTATCCGCTGAAAGGATTCACCTGGTAATAAGATACAACGCGCGCACGACGTTCGCCTGAACGTCTGTATATGTATCTATACTTATGTATTTGAAACGTATACTTAAATAACGTGATGGTTATATCATATCCAAGATATCTAAAGGAACAATTCGATATGGCCGAACTTTTCACGCTTCGATAATTATTTTCCTAATCGTGAATATATATCGATTTGGATTTTAAAATGCTTTTATTTTTTTTTCTCTTCCTGTTCTCTTTTTTTTCAGTTATTTTTATATCTCAATTTATATAACTACGACATAAATAACATTAATTAATCTTTCAATCTATATATATATATATATATATATATATATATATTACGATGCTATCTCTACATAAAACTTTTCATTCTAATTTCGATTGAGATCCATGATTGATATCTAATACACGTTACAAATTATTTCTAATGTTTATTAATGATAATTTTTGGTGTAACGCAAGATAAAGGGTAAAAAGAAAAGAGAGAGAAAGAAAGACAGAGAAAGAGAGAGAGAGAGAGAGAGAGAGAGAGAGAGAGAAAATAAAACCAAGAGGCTTATCAAAAATCAGAAACAAACTATTATACAAAGGGCATTTCACGCACGGTAGAATATAAACAGATTGATTCGCGAGAGATTTCACTGTAAAGAACGAAGGGAAGAAGAATAAGGGAAAACGTTCTCATCCGTGGCACAGCTTGTCTACCATTAAATCTACACGGCGTTCGGCGCGTTGAGAGTCTGGTAAACATAAATCCGACAATCCCAATTTCCTGGCATAGTAATCAAAGCGTTATGGATAGACAAGGTAGAAGGATCATTCAGCAGGGAGGCTAGTTACCTGCTGAGTTTATCTCGGATGGATCTTTCCCACTGACGTCGTTAGCGCCTGCTATAGCAATCTCTCTCTCTCTCTCTCTCTCTCTCTCTCTCTCTCTAAACAAACTAAACGTATCGTTTTTCTTTTCTATATTTTTTTTCTTTTTTTTTTTTAAATAAAATATAAGTCAATCGAATCTTTCGATTTTATTATTGCCTAATATATATTTTCAACGTTTCATTATATCGGTTTTAAAAAATTTATTATCGAGATAAGATATCTATATAAAGGGGGAAAAAAAAGGGATGAATTTAATCGTATTAAAGAGACATTGGACCGGAACGAATAAAACTCATCCTCTTGAGGCTAGATAGACACGGACAAACACAGAGAGAGAGAGAGAGAGAGAGAGAGAGAGAGAGAGAGAGACATACATATACACACACACACGTGCACATGCATATATACGTACACACGTAGAAACGGGATACATACACATACGACGTGCTCATCGTCGAAGTAAAACGATCGTTAATTGGAGTAACGATCGTCGGGCATCGTGGCTCGCCATACGCCGTCGTGTTTTGTCACGAGCGCCTTTGTCGATGCAGGCATGCGAGAGAGAAGAAGGGTCGAGGGGTGGTGAGGGAGGAGGAAGAAGAGGAGAGGGAGGAGAGGTCCAGCTTTCGAACGCGTTCACTCGACGAAGGGAACGCGTGACTTTGAGAAGAAGGAATTGGTGAACCCGTCCTCGGCCGATCAGATGATCCCGAACGACTTCGTGACTTCGTATTTGCTCAGCTATTTCCCCTTCAAAGAGAAAGAGCATGAGAGGGAGAGAGAGAGAGAGAGAGAAAGAAAAGGAAGGTTCTATCCGTTCGGTCCATCGACATATCCTTCTCAGTATACCATAATTATATTATAATAAATTGTAACTATAGACCTTGTTCTCAGTTTTCGTATCGCTAAGCCAGTGGTTTTCAAATTGAAATGGCGTTAAATATACTCTTTAAAAATCAACCAAATCATTTATATAGAACGTTACGAATTATAATGTAAACGTAACAATTATTCCAAAGAGGTGTTATTCAATTAGTAAAGACCACCTAGAATAAAGAGGGATGCCGACTTATTCGTCATTGATTTTGATGATAGAGTAAAAATGTTTTACAGAGAATAACAGAGTTTATTGTCGATGTAATTAGTAGAACGATCGTAATCTTTCCATGTAATTTAGTCGTAATTATTTTCAAAAGGGCATACTTATCGCCTCTAACGAGATTTAAGAAAAAGGAAAAGAGAAAAAAAAAAGGAAAAAGAAGAAAAGAAGAAAAGAAAAAAAAAGGATAAAGAAGAAGAAGAGAAAGAGAAAAAGACCTCTGTGTACGTACGTACGTACGTACGTACGTACGTACGTAAAATGGTGTAAGTAGGAGGTATCCGCTACTCTACTGTTAGATTTCTCTTCGGGAAAAATACCTCTTCGTGTCAGAGGGCCGAGTTTATCACTGTCATCTCTTCACGCTGAAGCTTCGCTGTCTTAATAGCTTTAATGTCCGTCGTTTCGGAGGCCTGACTCTCGAAGACTATAACCACTGACTTGTACGCGTAACATCATCCTTTCTTTCTCTCACTCTCTCTGTCTCTCTCTCTCTCTCTCTCTCTCTCTCTCTCTCTCTTTATCTCTTTATTTTCTTATCTTAACACGTTAATCGCGATTATTCGAATGTTGTTTGCTCGGCTAAAAAAATTTGCCAATAATAATAATAGTAATAATAATAATAATAAACGTTTGCTATCTTGTTAATTATAGAAGGAAAACAAGAAATTTATATATATATATATATTCCACTTTATTCATATTAAATATGTAATAAAATATCAATAAAAATCGATAGAACGATCTACTTATGTATCTTTTCTTACTATCGATAAGAGATAATTATATAAGAAAGATCTTTTAAAGTGCGAATAATAAAACGCAGACGAATAATAAAAAGAGGTAAGAAAGAAGTAAGGTAATGAGCGATGGAGGATTTGAATTCGTTGACAAAACGGATTACCTTAAGATGCCATGACGAAAAAGCGAGAGCTAGAGCGAAAGAGAAAGAGAAACAAAAAGAGAGAAAGAGAAAGAGAAAGAGAGAGAGAGAGAGAGCGAAAGAGAAAGAAGATTCACGAATAAGTAAAGGAGGTAACGTTGAAGAATGAAATGGCCCTGGATTCAAAGCGCTATCCAAACAATCCTTTTCCTTAATCATTTAAGTGATTCAGTAAGCACTTCGGCTCGCGTCGAACCGTCGGTAACTCTTGTGTAAACTCAACCCTTTCTTCCAGAGTTGCGTCCCTCCGTCGCGTCGTCCGATAATGATAATACCTTCTCTCGCGCTCGAGCGAGCACCAGGGAGAGAAGGAAATAATGCTCCTAGAGAGGTGCCGTTCTCTCTTTCTTTCTCTCTCTCTCTCTCTCTCTCTCTCTCTTTCTCTCTCCGTTTTTCTCCCACCGATCGACCCTTACCCAAGACACCTAGCTCCGACCTTTGCCGGTTTCTAAAGAGCACTTGTTGTTGTCTCTCGCGTGCTGTTCTGTGTGATCGTCGACAAAACTCTATCACACGTTTTAAACGAACGCCTCGTGCTTCTTTTCCACCTTCTTGTTTTTCTTTTTTCCTTTTTCTTCTTCATCTTCTTTCATTCTTTTTTTATTATTTTTCTTTTTTCCTTTTCCTTATTATTGACGACATACACAGTACGAATCATTGTCGATATCTATCGTTGTTATGTATTACATTAATTCAAATTTTAACGTTCATCTTACAGACATACGTCTACGTATTTTTTATTCCTTTTTTGTTTTGTTTTTCTTTTCCATAATGAAATTAGAAAAAGAAATGAAAAAAAAAGAGGAAAAAAAAAATAAAAAAAGAATCGACTTGGACGAATTCGAAGAAAAATTTTTCATTCATTCATTCATTCATTTATTCATTCATTGATTCATTCATTGATTGATTCATTCATTCGTTCGTTCGTTCATTCATTAATTCATTCATTTATTCACTCATTCATTCGTATCACCATAGGTAAGGTATAAAATATATCTATGATACGTTTGAGAAAGTTACAATATTCTTACGCGAAGCGACGGCACCAAGCGTGTCGAGTTCGATTAATTTTCCGGTCATTATTTTTTACGACTCCTTATCGCCGGCTCAGCCCTCGTCGACCAGTTTCATGGACCGAGAAAAAGAGTAAGAGAGACTAAGAGAGAGAGAGAGAGAGAGAGAGAGATTTGACATAAGGGTGCCACCACAGCAACCTCGCCACCCCCATACTCTCAAAGTCAGTTTCTCCCCTTCTTGTGAAACTTCCGTCTGCTTTTGTCTCTCTCTCTCTCTCTCTCTCTCTCTCTCCCTCTCTCTCTCTCTCCTTCTCTTTTGAGCATTATTCCAGTGATGCTGCGATTATCGGACCAGCCGAGGAGGCGTTGATCCGTGCTCGATATGCTTTTACATAGACGTCACCACGGATCGTTCAGACTCCTAAAGATGTCCCATAGATACGACGAAATCCTGCTCGAATTACGACAGGACACCAGGGTGGGCCGGAATCTACTGACGTAGCAAGATCTTACGAAGATGGACCAGCCTGGAGGCACGCGTTATCGGATATACATATATCGTTTAAAATCATGCGAAAAAATTTTGATAACGTCATAGATTCTCTCACGATCGAACATCGTTTATTATTCATTGTCATATTAAAAATTTTCCCTTCCTTTCTTTCTATTTTTATTATTTCTTCTTTCCTTTTTTCCTACTTCTTTTTTTATTCTTTTTCTTTTATTGTCAATCGGACGAACAGAGAAAAAATGTCGATGACGATGATGGGAGTGAGGGAAGAAGACACCAATAACAGACGTTAGCGATTAAGATGATACTTGATATTTCAATCGTTAAAAAGAAGAAAAAGAAAAAAAAGAAAAATGAAGAATAAGAATATGGTATAAGTCAAAGCTGCCCCATAAGCTCTAGACTAGTCTTCTTCTTCTTGGCTGTTCCGTTTGATGGTCACTCTCTCTCTCTCTCTCTCTCTCTCTCTCTCTCTCTCTCTCTCTCTCTCTCTTTCTTTCTCTCTTTCTCTTTCACGTGGCGAGTTCCACATTGCAGGGAGGAGCTCCGTAGTCGGGCTGGGCGGAGCCTCGGAACCACAAAACAGCCGTCGACTCACTTCGCGGCTCTCTGGCTACTATTAATTATTTATGCTTCGAGTGTTGCGCGGCTACCACTCCGTACAAAGCCGTTAGCGTATGTTCACGTGTTCACTTGGCAGATCCTTCTAAGACCCAACTTTATAGACTATTTTCTTCTCTCTTTCTCTATCCCTCTGTCTCTCTTTCTCTCTCTCTCTCTCTCTCCCTCTCTCTCTCTTTATCTTCTCTTTCTTTCTATCTATCTCTTATTGTCTCTTTCTTTCACTCTTGAAGAGCCAATCCTATCGAGAGCCACGATCGATTCGCCTCGAATAATAATTATGATTGGATTCCTGGTGGTTTTGGGGGCAGGACTTGAGTTTAGCCAGCCACGACTACCCATATCCTCTGAAAGGGCCCCTACGGCCCTTCAGCGAGAATTAAAGCGCGAACGACTACGCCCTGGTCCTGGCCATCTTTTCGTTACTTCGCGAGATCATCCGTCCGACCGTCCGACCGATCGAACGACCGACCAACCGATCGATTGATTGATTGTACGACCGACCATTTGTACGAAGAAATTGATAAAACTCTTTAAATTAATTACCGTAGTATATACCTCATATCGAGAGCCTACATTGTACCAATCATAATCGTAACATTCCTCCCCAAGACGTATGAACTCGCGAACAAACGAATCCGTTCGATTACGAGAAATCGATAAAAATAAAATCAAGGAAAAAAGAAAAAAAAAAGAAAAAGGTAAGAAAAAAAGAAAGAAAAGGAAAGAAAATAACAAATAAAAGATATAGAAAAGAGGAAGGACGATATAGGAGAGATATTACAAAATCCGCAATGTTGTCGTCTTCGTTCTGTCCTTTCTTCTTCTTTTCTCTTTTTTCTTTGTTCTTTTTTTTTCGTTTCCCTTCTCTTCTTTTTTTATTTTTTTTCTTTTTTTTTTTTTTTGTTTCTTTTTTTTGAGGAATCCACACATTTGAAAGAAGACGCAACGACGAGAGGATAGAATCAGAACGGACGAAGGAAGAAAAAGATAGTGGTGGGTGGGGAGGGGCGGTGGGAGGAGGGGTGGTGAAGGAAGGGGGAAAAAATGGATAAGAGAGGAGAAAGGAGATCGAGTTCGATGCGGTGGAGGCGGCCGGGGAGGAGAGCAGAAGAGAGGAGAGAAGAAGAGAAGAGAGAATATCGTGCAAAAAAGGAAAATAACAAAAGGAGAGACTCGCCGCTCGGCGAAGCATTTTTCTTTGGACCATGGTGGAGCAGCCACCGTGTGATTACCAGGGACGAGGGGCATATATGAGTAATTTGTATTCAGCCCGATCATCCGTATCGAAATTCGAATCTACTTAGTTCTGAGAAGCCCTGTGGTACCACCATGGCCTCTCTCTCTCTCTCTCTCTCTCTCTCTCTTTCTGTCTTTCTCTCTCTTTCTCTCTCTCCAGTTCCCCCCTTTTCTCCCCTCTTTCACCTCACTCGATCCGCTATTCCACCCCGTCGGCCAGCACCTTTCTCCCCCTCCCCTTCTCTCCATCCCTTCCCTGTATATCCTATAGCTCAATATAATATTATTCCCGGTTTAGTTTAATAGTGTTGGGCGATTATTACGTGGCCAACAGTCTGCAGACCGACTGCTTCTCTCACAAGCCTTCGGGTACTCCTCTCTCTCTGTCTCTCTCTCTCTCTCTTTCTCTTTCTTTCCTTCCTTCTTTCCTTTCTTTCTTTCTTTCTTTCTATCTTTCTTTCTTTCTTCCTTCCTTCCTTCCTTCCTTCCACCCTTTCTTTATTCTTTCTCATCTTTATCTTTCGTTCCTTTAGTTCGTTCCTTTTAACTTCATCGCTCTTGGCCGATCCAGAGCTATCGATACACGTACACCTTCGTGATTTGGTACGTGTATGCGTACATGCATGTAATATCTCTAGAAGAAGACGTAGATACCAATGATGGCGGAGGTCAAAAGAGAGAGAGAGAGAGAGAGAGAGAGAGAGAGAGGATCTCCAGAGCGCAAAAAGCGGCAAAACAAAATGCCCTTGTGATTAGTTTCTTCAGTGATGGGTGGTCCAAATTACTCTCCCTTGAAATTCTTTGTTGAAAAAACAAACAAAAGGGAAAGAGAGAAAGAATGAATGAAAGAATGAAAGATTATATATATATATATATATATATATATATATATATATATATATGTATATTTATCAAGTCGTGTCTGAGATAGGTAACTATGTACATATCGATGAAAATTAATGATTAATTTATTGGACAAATTTTTCTATACATCTACGTTAAAATGAATTTAAATGAGGATAAAAATAAAAGGAATATCTCTCTCTCTCTCTCTATATATATATATATATATATATATATATATATATATATATATATATATATATATATATATATATATAATCTTTCCAAGGAACAAGACGAATCGTTTCGAAGCACTCCTTCTCGCAAGAGATGCACAAGCGTTCTTTCATCTCTCTTTCTCTATCTCTCTCTCTCTCTCTCTCTATTTCCTTCTTTCTCTCTTTCTTACTCGCGTTAGAGCTCGTAAGGAAATCTCCCAAGTCGTTACAACGCGTAAGAGTAATTAAGAGTCGAATAATTACTCGTATCGTTCGAGACTTGATAGATCGACCGATCGTGGCCAGTTTGACCCGCGAAGATTTGAGGGATCGAACAAAGAATTTTACAATCGACGATCTAACATCAACGTGGAGTGGAAAAAAAAAAAAGAAAGAAAAATAAAATCATTTAATCTTGTGCAAAAAAAGAAAAAGAAAAAGAAAGAAAAAGAGAAAGAGATAGAGAGAAAAGAACAAAATATAATTTTAGAGAGAAGATTGAGGAAAAAATTTTGGTAGTAACTTTTTTCAAATCGATCGAATCGTTATCGATTAAAATCATTGACTAGATAGAGTAGATCGTTTCGACACGGACAGCTCATTACAAGAGGGATCTCGTATGGATCTCTATCGAGGCAGATGCGAGACGAAGCGACAAATCGTCGATGCCCTTCGTAATTTACGGAGCGAGATCGATTAAATGGTGGCAAGAAGTCGAGTAATGTATGTATCGTGGCGGATGAGGATGTATATGTGTATGTGGATGTGGATGAGGATGAGAACGTAAGAGAAGGAGGAGAAGAAGAAGAAGAAGAAAAGGAAGGAGGAGCAACGAAAAGCCACTGCTCTTTCTCTGTTGCTTCTCCTGCTGCAAGGATATTAATGAAGATATTCAAATGAGAGAAAAATGAAAGAGAGACAGAAAGAAGGATAGAAAGAGAGAAAGAAAGAGAAAGAGAATGCTCTTTGTCGGGCGTAAGGTTCGTCCGGTGACTCGGCCTATGTAGATTATCCTACCTGCTTTACTCTTTGCTTCCTTCACCTCAAACTTCTTTATCTTCCTCCTCTTTCTCCTCTTGTTCCTCCTCCTTCTTATCCTTCTCCTTCTTCTCTTAATTCATCTCTTTATTTTCCCTGAACGTGATCATCTTTCATTTTCGTCCATCTACAAATACACTTTAACAGATCGACCAATTCATATCACCCAAAAAAAAAAAAAAAGAAAGAAAAAAAAAAAGAAAGAAAAAAAAAAAGAAATTAAAAAAAAGGGAAATAAAAATTACCTCTAAATTACTTTCACAGTTCCCTTAGGGATATATAAGTGTGTACGCGTAAAAAGTATGAGATAAAAGGGTAGGTTACTTTTTTCTTTTTTCTTTTTTTCTTCCTTTTTCATCTTCATCTTGAAGAACAGTGGCCAAGAATCTTATTTTCCATAGAGATAAGACGTACCCACCCACGCTGTAAAACGTAGGCTAGCTTAATTCACTTGTTTCTTCGGTTTCCACTCGGATGAAATTAGAGCCTCGGAAGTAGAGAAGAAGAGACCACCCCTCTCCTACACCCCCACTCCCACCCCCATCCCCTTAACCCGATGGCTGGCTAGGCGAGAACCGGCGAGCTCTCGTCCTCGTTGGCCAGTGGATGTCATTAAGAACCTTTTAAATCGCCCTTAAGACCCGTCGACCCATTAGACCTTCTCCTGGCGAGTGAAAAGGGCAAGTCTCGTACTACCAGTATATACACCATGCACACACACACACAGACACATATATATATATATATATATATATATATATATATATATATATACGTACGTACATACGTATGTAGGTGTATAGATTTTTTTTCTTGTTTCTTTTCTTTTTTTTTTTGTTTTTTGTAACTATCGTTCAAAAGAAAAAGCGAAACATCCAGCTTCCTTTTCTACCTTCTCCTTTTTTTTCTTCTTCTTCATCTTCCTCATCTTCTTCCTCTTCTTCTTCTTCTTCTTCTTCTTCTTCTTCTTCTTCTCGGGACAACGTGGAGTATCGTCAACGTGGCTCTCCGTTAACGGTATTTCCTGTAGTACAATACTCGGCTTACGGGACACGGGGCCTCTCGTAGGTATCTACTTTGCACTTTATCCAGTTAGTTGCGACTAATGTCGTTACTCGTCTTGGAGAATGCCTTTTGCCCTCTACCACCCAAGCCAGTACTCCTCCAACCCCTTACGAAAGGGGTTGCCACCTCCAGCTTCGCTTACTTATCGTCTCGTTGACCTCTCGAGACACGATGCTTCCTTCGTTACACACTTTCTCTCTCTCTCTCTCTCTCTCTCTCTCTCTCCTGTCTTTCCTATCTCTTTTTCTCTATTTCTTCTCCTATAGAACCATACACACACACACACACGCACAAAAGAATGGACATACTCTCCCTTTCGTTCTTTAGCTCACCGAAAAAAAATCTCTAGATGAAAGCCGCGCCGTAAAACGCTCCGTGAAAGAGCAGAATTAATTTACATGCCAGGGTGAGTAACGGAACGAGACGTAAGACGGTAGCCAAGACTTCCTTCTCTTTCTATCTATCTACCTATCCATCTTTCTTTCTTTCTTTCTTTCTTTCTTTCTTTCTTTCTTTCTTTATTTATTTATTTCTTTATTTCTTGATTTCTTCGTCTTTTGCTTCATCATCCTTTTTCATCTTTTTCTTGTTCTTCTTCTTCTTCTTTCTTTCCTTCTTCCTTCCTTCCTTTCTTTCTTTCTTTCTTTCTTTCTTTCTTTCTTTCTTTCTTTCTTTCTTTCTTTCTTTCTTTCCTCGATCGCCCGAACGAACGGCACAAAGGGCAGGACAATGCGTCTCCCGTCGCTCTTATTTTAGTCGTCCCAATTTTAATTGATATTTCGTTCGAAAGGTGGGCCATTGTTTCCTTCACTTCCATTATCGATACCTTTGTGCTCCTTCGATACGGACGAAACGTCATTTTCGTCGCCTCTCCTACCGGCCTGCCGACTCGTCGAGTCATTTCAAACTGTATACCTGAGCTCTGTCTTGGAAGGGAAAGAGAAAGAGAGAAAGAGAGAGAGAGAGAGAGAGAGAGAGAGAGAAAGAGGGTGAGATTCATTTTGAAAAATAATGCCAAGATCGAAGAGAACTAACACACGAGCGAAAAGGCGCATCGTTCACCATGAAAATCGCGAAGAACTTTCATCTTCGTTCGATCATTAATAGTACAATGTGATAAAAAAAGAAAAAAAAAAAAAAAAGAGAAAAAAGAAAGAAAAAAAAATGGAAAAAAAAAGAAAAAAAGAATAGAAAATGAAGAAGCTTAAAGACTCGATCTGTTTATAATTAAATCATTTTGTAAAGTAGTTGTAGAGTAGGTACGTAAAGAAAATATATTTTATGTGTGTTTGTGTGTGTCTATATATATATATATATATATATATATATGAACAATTATTTGACAACTAAAAGAGAACTACGATGTTAAACGATTCAACGAGTTTTGAAGAAAAAACGAGAGTTAATTTTTGACGATAAATGACAGATACGAAAGCAGTGATTAAACCATGGTGAGAGAGTGAATACAGAGAATTTGCGATAACGCAAATATTATACCCGAGACAAGTCGTGGGAGATTGCGTTTTGAGGCACGATAATACTGATAACGTAAATCATAACTCTATGATTATGCTTGGCAACTTATATTTATGATACATCATGGTATCATGATATAAAAAACGACAAAGTCGACGACACGAGTTAAAGGGACTTTCTCGATATAGAGCTCTCTTATTAAAATATATATATATATTTTTTTTTAAGTTATTAATATTAGTGATATATTTCAAACCGAAACGATAAATATTATTTATATATATATATATATATACACATACATATATATAGTCTTTTTTTAAATTATTAGTATTAGCAAAATCTTTCAAAACAAAACAATAAATATTATTTATATATATATATTAATAATATAATGATACATTTAGAGTGATATGAAGAATATGCATTTCTGAATTTTTCGAGCTATGCAGATCCGCAGTTTAGATTTAAGTTGACCTTTCACAGAGTATAATAAATAAGTAGGAGAGAAGATAGTGGTATGGTGGATGCATCGCGAAAGAGAAGGTATATAGGTACGCGTGTGCTCACAGGTTAACGACGTTGCCCTGAGACGATCATCGAGGAGGAGAGCGGTTAACGCCGCCTGGCAAACGTTTCTCGTTTAAAAAGGAGAGAAACCGAAACGAGACTGGCAGGTATCGAGCTTAGCGAGAAGGTATAGCTCGGGGCCACAAGAAGAACGAACCGAAAAAGGAAAACAGAGAAAGAGGAATCACGACGACGACGGACTCGACGAAGACGACGAGGACGAGGAAGACGACGACGAGGAAGAAAACTGAGCGAGAAGGCACTTCGTCTGACATCTGGAAGTTCAGCGACAACAACAATCTAAGAGAAAGGGAGAGAGGAAGAGAGAAGAAGAGAGAGAGAGAGAAGGAGAAGAAGCTCCACCAGGTTTCTTGGACATTGAAGAAGAAGAGAAAGAAGAGGGGACTCCGAAACTTGGTAATTACCAGCCGCATTAATCTGCCCGCGATGCTGATTATTAAGACGAGAACGACAATAAAAGTAAAGGCGAATTAAGTGGGAACCTTGGTTCATATATATATATATAAAAAAAAAAAAATATATATATATATATATACTGGGTGACTCTAATATAGTAACAAAATCGATATCATTTCGTAATTATCATTCTTGATGATATTCAAATCGTTATAATAATTGTTCGTTCATTGATCAAGACAAACGATCGATGTTCCTTGTAATTATTTAATTGGATCAAAAATTGAAGGGAAAAAAAGAAAAAGAAAAATGGAGAAATTAAATAAATAAACAAATAAAGGAACGAACAAAAATGAATAAATAAAATAACAGGCTCTCGATTAAAGTTGAAAATATTAATAAAATTACATAACCTGGGGAAGCGTTTACCAGCGTACATAAGTTCGTAGAAAGAAATTGGGTCACCCTTTATATACTACATGCATTCACATTTATATATATATATATATAATATATATACATATATATTTATATATACTTATATATATATATATGTATATATGTATATTTTGCCCTAGGAAGCCGAGTTAATTGTTGCACTCTATATGCTAAACGCGTGCGACTCGACTTCGAAGCAGCGTGGTAGCATCGCAGCCACCGCGTGTGCGATATCGCGCGAACGCGACTACCGAGCGCAAAGAGTGCCGAGTTATGGGACGGTTGCCGCCTCCGTCATGCGAGCCGTCCTCCAATTGCTTATCTCTCTCTCTTTTGCGACCGTCCAACGACCACTTGGCGAATTAATTAATCGTGGTAATTTCTTTTTACCCCGGAACTTACCCCGCGTAAGTTCTCCTCGTCGACGACGGCGACAACGACGACGACGACGACGACGACGACGAAGAAAAGAGAGATTTAATGGACAAGAAAAATGCTTTTTCTTTTCTTATCTTTTCTTTTTTTTTTTTTTTTTTTTTTAGATTCATGCAGGTCACGTGACAATGTAAATGACACTTGAAGTTTCTCAATATTGTGCGTAAAGAAGAAGAACTGAACTTTATTATCGGACTATAGATTTTTCTTTTTTCTTTTTCTTTCTCAATGATGAAAAACAAAAGAAGGGATTATAGAATCGTAGGATTTTGTCTTTTTCTTTTTTGTTTTCTTTTTTCTTTTTACATCAGTCACCTTCTCGAGTTCTTTTCCGTGCAAAATTCTTACCACCCTAGCTCTAGCAAAGGAAGGAAGATTATTAACGAAGCACACTGGTGTTTAAAGTAAACCGATCCAAATTCCAAAGTCCAGTTAATTCGAGCTGGCCGGGCGGTCGGTCGGTCGGTCGATCGGTCGGTCGATCGGTCGGTAACGGAGTGGCAAGGAACCAACCAAGCAACCAACCAAGGAACCAACCAAAAAGGCAAGTAAGCAGACAAGCAGACAAATAAGCAAACGCTGCCGGTCTGCCGATCATCGACTGGTTAGCTTGTTGGTTACTTACGCGATCGACGAACCAACGCACGACCGCTATTGAATTACTCCAATGTGCATAGAGTCGCGATCCTTGCCGATCTAACCGATCGCCATTCTCCACTCTCAGCTTTACCAAGCACGAAAGAGGATCCCAAAGATGTTCGATATCGCCTTACGTTAACCGCATTCGCAGCACGCGTTTGCATTTCCGCCTTAACTTGCTCGTAATCTTCGTGTTTGAGAAAAGGGAAAAAGAACAGGTGATTATGACGACGACGATGGTGGTGGTGTGTTGTTGATCCGAGTCCAATTGTTAGATTCAAGACTTAGATTAAATTACGCAAATAATAATCTTATGCGGTGTACAACAGACCACGATAGATTGTTAGATAGATAAATATAATGGCACGTGCCAAAAGGACCTTAAGTAAACTTATTTAGATATCAACGTGTGAAAAGAGTAACGTCGAAATTTGCCAATGGATAAAAGTAAAAAAAAAAACGAAGGAAAAAGTTGATCGATAATTCGAAAGGATGACTTTTTACCTGTATAACTTTTTCTTTTCTTTTTTCTTTGAGAGAATAAGAAAGAGATAGATAGAAAGAGAGAGAGAGAGAGAGAGAGAGAGAGAAAGAAGTGGGACGTTGTCGAGGTACAGACGATTCATCATCGGCAAAGGCAATCGCTCGTGGATCGACATCGTCGATCCACCAATCGAAAGAGAAAGAACAGAGCGTAGAACAAAAGAAGAGAAAAAGAGAGAGAAGGAGAAAGAGAGAGAGAAGAAAAGACGCGGTGGTCGTCGCGTCCGGTCTCGAACTCGATGATTTATCGATCGGACAATAGGACACACGATACTACCCTTATAGGGCGACGATCCTTCGACGAGACCGTTCGTCTCGTCCTACTCGTCGTAGTCCTCAACCTCTCTTCTCTCATCCTTCGTGATATTACGCACCGTCGTCGTGGACCTCTTTGTCGGTTGTACCAAGCTATATGTATACATACATATATACATATATCAGCGTTCGATGGCAGTACCACCTGTACCGCCCGCATCGTGAAACAAAAGACTCCGTCGCCCTGCCGAAGGTCTCTATTCCGATGGAATATTGAGTGACGCCGAATGGAATTCGGTTTCCATAGTTGCTGACATTCGAGGCTCGCACACCGTTCCTCTCTATCCTTTCGCGAGGATGTAATATAACGTAAATTACCGTATTCCACTTCCTAATTTGTTTGTACACCTCATTTCCTGCATGTACTAACATGACAATGTTCGCCTTCCCTTCTCTTTTGGCCCTTTTAACAGACCCAGAGATTGCTTCTTTCTTCGTTCAAATTTGAAATTTAATCGGCTCTTTTTTCTTTTCTTACCTTTCTTTTTTCTTTCTCTCTTTTTCTTTTATCACGTCGAACGCTGTGTAAACAGTTCTTTGCTGGAGCAATGGGCTAATTTATTATCGTAGATAAGTAAACATTTTTTTCGCGACCGATCGGTTTACCTTTCCTACTCATTATAATCGAACGATAGAATTGAAAACCAGGTGGCAATCAATATTAATTACTTCGGACAATGGAATCTCATTGGACTTGATCGTTCGAACGGCCTCACCAGAAGAGGTAGAGGAGTAGTAGCAGGCGTTTATGTTTGGGCTCGAACGCCGTATACTCATGGCAATACATACATACCTAGCTGAGAGCTCGCAAGAGAGAGAGAGAGAGAGAGAGATGAGAGAGAGAGAGAGAGAGAGAGGGAGAAAGAGAGAGAGAGAGAGGACTCGCTCAACGTTAGGGCATAATCTATTGTTGTTGACGTTATGCGTTGTGCACGCGTTGCACAGCGTTGCAGTAACCATCCCCCACCATCAGCACCACCACCACGACCATCACCATCACCACCACTGTAACACCTCTCATCCCCCACTCCAAACCTTACCTTCGTCGCCATATCACCGATTCGCGTTACGGCATCACCATCACCGACATATATATTGTGGCCCTTTTGACGTACCACCCCTCGCCAAACCAAGAGGATTCCTCTCTCGATGGAGAAACGACAACAACGACGACATAGACAACGCCAACAACGCTCTGTCGCTCCACCTCCTCCTCCTCTTCCTCTTCCACTTCCTGTAGCTCTTCCACGATGACCACCGTGCCCGATCCAAACTCATCTATCGACCTACTACTAATACTACTACTACTACTACTAGTACTATTACTACTATATGAGCAACGATCCATAGCGAGCTATTCCGATCGCTGTCGTCATTATCGAGATCCGCTGTCGAAGAGAATTAAACGCTTCTACGATATCACGATCGATTTTAAAATTTTCCAAAATTTCTCTTTTATCACGTATAAGATATAGCCAATCATTATCTTATACCCGTATATATATAATTAAAAATTATATAAATGTAATTATTATTAAAATTTGATTACCGTTTATTATTAAATAATATTGTTATTATTAAAGGAAAGAATATTAAATGTTTCCACTGTATTATAATCTAATATTTTTATTTTTCTTTATTTCCCGAGGATATCACGATGTTTATGGATAAATGTAAGTTGGATGTAACGTACATACATATATATATATATATATATATATATATATATATATATATATATATAATATATATATATATATATATAGAGAGAGAGAGAGAGAGGAGATGAGACGAGGAGTTTTAAAGAGAAGGCCGTGTGTTGAAAATATAAGGTCGCAGCACGCATCGGTCTCTGATGAGGGGTGGACACGCGAAAACGATCCCTTCTGGGAACTAATTTCTACCACGTTACGTTGCTTACTTAACGTACAGGCAAACCACGTAGAAAGCGATCGTCATCGTCGTGTCATCGGCGTTGTCCTCCCGTTTTCCTTCAACCACCACCCACATTGGTATACTGGCTTACCAAGTGACCAGGCCTTTCAGACTAAAGACTAATTAATTAATGGCAAAGAATCAACGATTATCCCGTTTGTAACGTTGTTATCGTGTCTCTACTAATGACAGTCTTCTCACTAAAAATTACTGATAAAGTTCATATATGCTTGTCAATTAATAGTTAACAAAAAGAAAAAAGATAAATAAATAAATAGAAAAGATACGAGATGGTTTGAATGATTTATCAACTAATTAAGATCTAATTGTATATTTCTTAAAGATCGATTTTGATCAAATTCCTCGTCGCTCCTCGTTTTCAATGTCGTATAAAGTCTCTTTTTTATTATTAAAGAGCGATCAAGCATAACGTACAATTAAGATAATCGAAAAACGACAAGAAACAAGATGACGGATAGAAGATGGTAGTCACTGTAATACGTCAAGAGTGATTTTATAATATACGAACGTAATTAAACGCGTTAATTGTAAACACATACATACATACATACATATATATATATATATATATATATATATATATATATATATATATATATAAAGAGAAATGTATATAAAGTAAGATCGTTTTCACAATAGGTCAATGATCATTAATAAAACTATCATAAGAAGAATTTGCACAACTACTGAATGATTTTGCTACTTAATGCCGGTAGGATCGTATTTTTTCTCTTTTGTTTATCATATTTTTCTTTTTCTTCTTAATATCTTGAAAAAAATGTTCCTAAAGTGATGTACGACGTCGATTAAATACCTAGCGATCTTGTACCTATCTAGAAACGATCTCATAAATTTACGAGAACGATCCGACATAAAGATTCCAATCAACGATGAATGCCAATGAAACGTGGCCACAAGATGGACGCGTTTGGCTAGATATAAAATACGAAGCCGCGATAATATAGTAAATCGGTAACTCCCTGTGAGATATAATTTTAAAGTTGGCCATAAATTCCTTCCCTTGCGATTTCGAAGAATGAAGGTGGAAAACGAAGAAGACGAAGACGAAGACGAAGAAGAAAATGAAGAGTAATAATAAAAAGAAGAATAAGAAGTGTACGTTGTACGCGAGGCCATAGTGGCAGGTGCCAAAGGCTTTCGGTTATTTCAGAGGAGGTGGAAGAGCAGCTACGTAATGGGGTTTCACCGCCTTACCGGTTGCCATATGTCCGATCTAATTTTGTATGGTGTCGATAGGCCCTTCAAGCGGACGTAGAAAACCTTATACGAATCCCATTTCTCATAATCTCATCGAACCCAATTATTAGGGAGATTAAGTTATACAAACATAATGCTTGTACAAAATTTTCTTCTTATTTTTCTTCATCCTTTTTTTCTTCTTATCAAATAATTTATATCCTATTATCGTTCGTCGTATTGTTCCAAATAAATTTCATATGAAAATTTATTACAACTATCATTGGAATACTTCGGTATAAACGAAGAACACGCGATTTGGCTAGCATTCTCTTAATTGGCAAACTACTGGCTCTGATTTCGTTCGTAATCGCATTACACCCCGACATGCCATCCGATCGTCTTACCCGTTGCGAGTTCTCGCACTTAATTTCCGCATGAACGTTAGAGTAGGGCCAATTGGGTATAATATACCAAACTCTTACCATTTTCGTCATAGATTGCAATCTTGCTATGGTTCTTGATCGTTTTCGAAACAGAAAGATAAATAGATTTGTAATAAATTAATAAGAAAATAATAATTCTATGAATGAAATCTATTGAGTCATTAGAATTGTCCTCGTTTATTATTATTATCGTCATCATCGTCGTCATCATCATGATCATCATGTTTGATATAATAATAGTAAAGATTTAAAAATAAAAAGGAAAAAGGAAAGATTGTGAAAATAATAGTTAAGTTATCTCGGTCTTTTACTTTTCTTTCTGTGATCCTTCGGTTAAAAAAATTCAATGCACTCCCTAGGAAAACTAACTGTTCATCGGGCAAGCGTGTAAACACGAGGCTGGCGATATCTGGACGCTGTATCTCGGATACTCGTACTCGTAGAGATAGGATCGAGCATCGCCAGGTAAAACCGCGTGTGCACATAAGAAAAAGAGAGAGAGAGAGAGAGAGAGAGAAAGAGTCAGCCACGAGAAGACTTTCCCGACTCCTTTGAAAACTATTAGAGAAGGTACGAGTAGTTAAAGCACTTATCGCAATGTGAGATAACTCATCATTGCCAGAAAGAGAGAGAGAGAGAGAGATTAGAGATAATTTTTTTCCTAGTACCAAACTTCTCTTAAAAAGTCATTGCACTCAGATATTCTAAATCTACATATATAGAGATAAATAACAAAATAAAAGAAAATAATAGATATATGAAATTAGCAAATATTTATTTTTAAAATACGAAGTAACGAAGTAAAAAAGATATTGAAGAGTAACCAAAGATAAATCATGATTGTTAATACGTTCGATCGTTCGTTCATGCAGGATCGTTCCATGTAAGCCCGCTTGTTTAGGGAATGCAATGACGTTGTTGCCACGCCATACGATACCATGCACCCATAGTATACGTATGTTGATACATAGGTATAGGAGTATAGTACGTGGGTGAAAAGGTGAGCGAATCGTGCGATTGCCAGACGAGAGAAAGAGAGATAGTAAACGACCACCCACCCATCCTCTCTCTCTCTCTTTCTTTCTCTATCTATCTATCAGTCTATCTTTCTCAGTCAAGCACAGGCGCAGGTACTACTCTGTCGTCCATCTCGTTCCTGGTGAAGAGCGTTCGACGCGTTAGATACGCGCACGCAGCGCAGTGGTTAGTCCAACGGCCGCGATGGCGGAAGGACTTTCCGTGGATAGGATCGGGCATGCATTACATACACATACGTAGGTTACACATAGACGATTGCGTTGGACAGATTTCCATGTATAGAACGCATACATATAAGGGAGCCAGCAAGCTCGTAGTCGGCAACAAGCCCCCGGGCCACGGAGGACGGGCTAATAATTAGAAAATCGTCCCGCCACCGAATAACCGGACCCTGTCCCTTGTCGAGACACAGGCCGACGTGTCGCTCAGCTTTCTCTCTCTCTCTCTCTCTCTCTCTCTCTCTCTCTCTGTATTGCTCTCTTACACACTCACTCGCTCTCATCGCTACCGGCGCCCGTGGTGCGAAGAAACGTATTCCCATCGGACGTGTAATCTGCGGAAATACGTTGATAAGATTAAAGCGTATATCGTATACGAGCCACGACTACGCGGGAAAATTTAGCGCGAGGTTGCTCTTCTCTTCATGCGTATAGGTGTGGGTAGCTGTACTGGTACCGCTCGTTCAACGATGACAAAAGGTAACTCTAGATTCGATAATCGCCTGGGAGATAACAACGTCGATCGATGATGAAAGGATAACGGCGGGGAAATGATCGAAAGGGTGTGATCGTAGATCATTTTGATCCTTCTTAAATTATCGACCGATGATATTATACGAAGAAAATTATTTATAATTCTTTGCTTTTCTAATATTTTCTCAATCGTTAATGTATCATCGATTAACAAACTTCTCGTACGATATTATTGTCGTAAGAATGATTTAAGAAAAAATAGAGAGAAAAAGAAAGATGTAAAGAGAAAGAGAGAGAGAGAGGGAGAGAGAGAGAGAGACGGAGAGAGAGAGGAAAAGAGAAGAGAGGGAATAGATAGCGCTAGATGAGTTCCGAGTCCGGGTTCGTTGGTAATGAGGTTCGGTTTTGATTAGCACGGAGACTGTTTAACGGTTTGATACCTCGCCGGTAATCGAATCCGGACCTAATCTCTCAAGTTATAACTTGATTATTGCCTCCTCCATGCACTTGCTCTCTGCAACGTTCTCTACGTCCCACTCCTAACAGTGTCGGTTCGTAACATCGCCTTCGTCTCCCCCTGTCCTCTCTTCTCCTATTTCTCTTCTGCCTCACGGATCAACCCTTTCCTCTGTATCACCACCCCTTGTCCTCTGTTTCTAACTGTGACAGTTTATCTTCCAGCTCGAAAGATTTCCAAAATTTATTACAGTTAGTTGCATCCTCGATACGTTAATATCTTAAAATATACCTCTGTATATATATCATATCTAACGGCAATAAATTTCCACTTCTTTTCATCCAGCACATTACACATTAAACTTCGAAAATATTCTTAAAGCTATGCAAGTCACGATCATTTATTTTTCTACGAATTTTAAATCTAATCTTTGCTCGGCATCGAGACAGGCCAGGCCAGGCCAGGCCAAGCCAAGTCAAGTCAAGCCAATCCAAGGCAAGCCAAGCCAAGTCAAGGCAAGGCAAGCCAAGCCAAGCCAAGTCAAGTCAAGTCAAGTAAGTAAGTTGAACGATTTATACGGTTGCCATTTTGAATCGATAGTAGTAGTCTCTTATACAACAGGATCGTGCTCGTTGTACGTACTTAAACGTAGATACGTATGTACGTACATACATATACCTATACGTGTGAAGATCGTTTCACGGTTAATAGTGGTAGTGTTAAGTTACACTTTTTAAGTACGGCCAAATTATACGTTTGCGCGCGCGGGAGCTCGTTGAAAATATTCCAACGTTGGATGTGGCGCGGGAAAGGGCAAAATAAATGTTACGGCATTACGATGGACAGCGTGTGCTGGTTGCTGTTATAGGTTAGGTGCCACGTTTCCCCCACCACTTCGATGCCACCCTCTCTCTCTTTCTTTCTCTTCTTTTCGTTCTTTTTCCTCTCTTAACCATCAGCAGTAGCTGTGAACGCATGCATGTTCATCGTTTATATGTGTTGTACATCAAAGATATATATATATATATAATATACATATATATATATAGAGAGAGAGAGAGAGAGAAAGAACGAAAGATTACTATAGTCCTGAGAGAAGAAAGAAGAAGGTTGAAAAGAAGTATAAGAAAGTAAAGAGAAAGAGCGAGAGAGAAAAAGAGAGAGAGAGAGAGAAAGAAGGAAAAGAATAAGAGAAAAAAAGTGACGGGCTTGATTGGTGGAAATGAATTCAAAATGGCCGACCCCGTTCCGTGTGGTACCATGATAAAATGGCGTCGTGACGATAATCCTCGGCTATTATCAAAGAAATTTGACATTTCCATTTCGTATAAAGCCCATACCGAATGATTGACAAATTCTACGAATATTAAATAAAATATTTTAACATACACGCGTGAAAGAAAGCTACTGGTGTTCTTTCAATAACCAAACAGAGATAAGCGCGAATAAGGAGCGTTGAAAGTAATTGACGTGGAAGTAAATCGCCGTGAGTCGTTATCATAGTCATTATCCTTGTTAAAGTTATCATTATCGCGCTGCTATAAGTTGGATTAACTTAAGTATATAACGTTGGCGCGGGGTGTCCGGAAATAAAAATATCTTGCGAAATTATCGGACGTCTCAATTGTTAAACATGGATAACAAGTAAAATATATCTATTAATATATATATAATATATATATATATATATAGATATATGTATATATATATATCCATACGTATATATATATATCGATAAAAAATTTGTTTAGAAAGCAAAGAAACTTAGATACCTAACCCGTAGTTTAGTAGCTGTAGGTATCCGAATATAGACCGTGCAACGATCGATCGCGAATTTACTTTCGAAGGCGAACCTGACGCCTCGAAAACTGGCTTATCCGATATACACGTATGTAACTATCTCTACCTATCCAAAACCTATACCTATATAACCTTTCTACATATATTTATATATATATATATGTATATATATATATGTATATACATATGTATGTATGTATGTATCTAGGTATACATCTTGCTCACTCTCTTCAAAGGTATCGTGGAGGCCAAACGATTCAACGTGAAAGGGTGTCTCGAGTAGAGGAAGGCGAGTTTTGAAAAACAAAGACGAAAGGGAATCAACCCTCCTCGCCCTCGGGCCACAGTATCTCTTTCTTTCTTTCTTTCCTTTCATTCTTCCTTTCTTCCTTTCTTTCTTTCTTTCTTTCTTTCTTTCCTTCTTTCTTTCTTTCTCCCACCTACGAATAAACGCGCCTATCTCTTATTTCTTTTTTTGCCATCCATACCACCACCATCACCACCACTACCACCAACGCCTCCACCACCATCACCGCCATGATCTACCCTCCCTCCCCCGTTAGCCGCCTTTTCTCTTCGTTTCGCCTCTCGAGCACGGATTCTTAATCGGACCCATTATCTTCGCCGAGCGATCATCATCCCGAAAACTAATTCGTATTTTTTACTACGAAACCGAAAACTCATAAATCAAAGCTCGCGCTGCGCCAAGATTTTCGCTCCCTCTCTCTCTCTCTCTATCTATCTCTCTATCTGTCTATCTCTCTCTCTTTCTTTCTTTCTTTCTTTCTTTCTTTCTTTCTTCCTTTCTTTCTTTCTTTAAAAGTGCGCGCTGAACCGCGTGTAGACAATGGACCACGCGTCCATTTAAGGGATTCGAATGGACGCAATTTTCTATGGAACTTTGTAATTATGGGTAGTTTGTTGATGCAGCCAGTTGGGCCCCGATCTAAAGAGTCTAACCCTTCTCCACCCCCGTCTCATCTCTTTTGTGCCGAAAACCGAACGTAAAAATTGTCGAATTAAATTAAAAGGATAGACCGGGACTCGTGAAAAATACATTTTTTTTCGTTATATAGTTATAGCAACAATGTTCCACATTGTTGGGTCGGCACACTACTATGAATATAATGCGCACAGTAGTCTGGTGATAATAGCTAGCTCGAGTACTTAATAACCTGGAATCTGGATCATCGATCTAAGCTTGTTCATCCACTGATTCGCTACGAAATTTTGACCACGAGAACATTTTAACACGGGGCTCTTCTAAATTTTCTTTTTCCTCTTTTTTTTTTTTCTTCTCTTCTATTTTTCTCCCATTACTTTCTAAATATACCTATCGACGAGAGAGATAAGTAAACGAATAATGAAAAAAAAAAAAAAAAAAATCGTATCGATCGTATACGTATATTTATTTATTATTCGATCCTCGCGGGCCATCCACGTCGTCGTTGCTCTATACGAAACGAAAGATTTATACCTCGTAATGAGAAATCATTAGCCGGCAGGCGTATTAGATAATCTTGGTAATTGGCAAAAATTGGTCTCGGCTCGACTTTGACTCGCGAGGAAGGTAAGTGGTCCCGAAACCACAACGAGAAGAGAGAGAGAGAGAGAGAGAGAGAGAGAGAGAGAGGCCTACGAATTTGAAAGGGGACTTTACCCTGAGGCTAGTCCTGATTTTTCTTTAGAAGCTCGACAAAATCGGCCGATGGATCGTACTGTCGGATTGGTCGGATCATCGGTCGAAAAAGAAAGAAAAAAAAAAAAAATAAATAAATAAATAAAAAGGAACAAATTCCTGATCCAACACAAGAAATATTTTCTCTAAATAACTCGATAAATTATTTTAAATAATTTTATAAGACAAAGCCGGGGACGGGCGGTTAAGGGGAAAGAAAAATTTTCACGTGCGTTTTTTCTACTCGTATGTTCCCATCGATCGATCCCTTGTCATCTCTGTCTTGTATCTCGAAATATATATAACTACTTACATTGTCCAACGGGATAATAAATGACGAGGACAACGGACGCAAAAAAAAATTAAAGAAAAAAATGATGGAAACGTGGACGTTCCCTTTTCTCGAATAGCCGCGAGTGATCAAACAATAGAATCGAAGGGATCCGTGTAGATATTAAAAAAGAAAAATAAAAAGAAAAAAGAAGAGAGAGGGAGAAGGAGAGAGAGAGAGAGAGACGAAGACGAATAAGATATGAACCCTAAAGTTGGGGTTGGCACGTCTCACGGTAACACGTGATAAAAATCAATCACTGACAATTGACAGCTTGCGAATCCAATTGCAAAGTGGACATATGTATTGGTCTGTATTCCTAATCAAATTAGACATAAAATATACATACATGCACATACATACATATATAGATACATATATACATATATATATATATATATATAATAACAATGTACATGTCGATTGGAAGAAGACAAATACAGGAACATAAAAGAATCGAAGAATCGATCTAAAATCGTGGTAAAATCGCGATTGAAAGGTAGCGATCGAAATTAAAGTCACGCGGTAACGTATCTCGAGGGAAAATCTGCATATCATACTAGGCGTTCCCAATCAACTAATTAACAAAAAACCGTGGAACGAGCCATTAATCATCGTCGAGCCACTCGAAATACAGGCGCGTACCGAGGTATCTGATTGGCGAACCCTTTCGCATCCGCGTACTACGTCAAAGATGGAGGGCTCTCAGTACCACTAATTTCCGAGTGACCCTTCGGCTCTTACAGACAGTCCATCCTGAACGCCCTCGAGATTTTATCAAGCTTAGCGATACGATTTATGATAGTTTATTTTCCTTTTTTTCCTGTTCTTTTTTTTTCTTTGTTCTTTTTTTTTTGTGTGTGTGTTTTATTTTTCATCTCTTTGGAAAAAAAAGAAAAACATATTCTTTAACGAAATTATCGCCGGGGAAAGGAATGGAGGGGAAGAAAAAAAATTTCTTTCCTTAATCTCTTTATCGTATTACTTGTTAAACGCTTGTCAAATCGTATATACATAGATACGAGATCGTCTATTTCTTCAAAGAACGCAATGAAGAAACGTTAATAATTTAATCTCGAATTCGGTTGAAATACGGTTGATATATGCGAGCACATGTCGTCACGCCGACAACGAATAAAAACAACAAAGTATCTTTCATTCGACGAAGTCGACCGCATGTACTAGAATAAATTTCTTCTTTCGAGTTGTCTGCGGCATGTCGGTGCATAAAGTTTCACGACGAAATTGCACTCGGCAATAATACGTATGTACATATGTAGGTACGTATCTACGTATGTATATACGTATATGTATGTATGTAAACTAACTAACTACATACAACTATCAACCTCCCCCCCTCCACTCCAATTCCGCTTTTCTTCCTTCTCGCCTTTACCGGCAAACGAGCATTCGCAATGAGATCATCAGCAATACGAATGCGTTGTCATTCATCTTGTCTCTCTTTCATTCTCGTATCATTACCCACTATACGATACT
Source organism: Vespa crabro (assembly GCF_910589235.1). Classification (NCBI taxonomy): domain Eukaryota; kingdom Metazoa; phylum Arthropoda; class Insecta; order Hymenoptera; family Vespidae; genus Vespa; species Vespa crabro. The sequence goes on along the minus strand of NC_060971.1, from coordinate 5,022,316 downwards.
CACTATCCTTTTTCGTGATCTCTAGTTATTCCCTCTGATCCTTAACTCCATGTTGTATGTCCTTGACAAGGCGCCACTTAAAGAGAGTACGAAAGACGAAATATTTTAACATCGAGCCGCGTGGCGAAAGCAATCGTCGTCGTTCCGAGCTGCATCGAGCTCAATTATTCCAATGCAAGGCGGAGTTCAAAGAGCTTAATTCCAGGGCTAATATATTCACCCCTTTTTACTTGAACCCCGGAGATTTCGTATGTATTGCCAATTTTGCATTTATACTCGGCGTTGCGTCCATGAATAAATTCATCCCTCTCTCTCTCTCTCTCTCCCTCCCTCCCTCTCATTCTCTCTCTCTCTCTCTCTCTCTCTCTCTATCTGTCTATCTATCTATCTCTTTCTCTCAGTCTATCTATCTTTCATTTTCGATTATCTCTCGCTTTGTCCACCTACTTTCTCCGACTCTTCTTCGCTGCCTTGGGGCAACTTTCGGTCGTTCTTTTTTATCACCGTGTAATATCTATCTTTTATAATTATTTACTCATTCGTTCATTATTATCCTGATCTTTCGACCTATCTACGATTTCTTCAATACAATTGCAGATAGATTTAAATAAATCTTACGCTATCTTTTGCTCTCTCTCTCTCTCTCACTCTCTCTCTAACTCTCTGATTCTCTCTCTTTTTCTCCACATCCTGAGCACCCCTTGTCGAGAGTCGATTTGAACGAAAGCAGGGGATAGGTACCTACGTGCCATTTATCACCACGGGGGAAAAAGCGCGTGTCATCGGCCGTACCAAAACCCAGATGACTTCGTGAGACGCCTGTCAACAATATCGTTCCCTTCTCTCGGTGGTAACAGCGCCGATTTCGCTTGAAATCGCAACCCAGTCTCTCTCTCTCTCTCTCTCTCTCTCTCTCTCTATATATATATATATATATATATATATATATATATATATATACATCTATTCATCTCTCTTTTTCTCTTCTTTATCTTTCTTTACAAAGAAGAAGCTATGAAAAGTCTGACGTCGTAAGGATGAAAAGAATTTTTATGATAAAACGTTAAATAGAATAGTAATCGCAATAGATAGATTATATTCTGTATCATCCTAATGATAAAAATAGTTTTATCATTTCGTTCGTTCGTTCGTTCGTTCTTTTTATTTATTTATTTATTCATTTATTTATTTATTTATTTATTTACCTAATTAATTTTGTTTCACTTCCTTCTCCTTCTTCCTTTTCTTTTTTCTTTTTTCTTTTACCTCTTCCTCATTTTCTCGCTCGATCCTTTTCATTAATTTATTTCTTTTCCTTTGTCTTTCCTTTCTATTTATTAATTATTTATTTTTTCTTTTTTTTTTTTTTTTTTTCTTTTCGTTATCTCTCAAATAGTTTTGTGTAGCTACTTGAGAAACGACGGCCTCCGTAGATATCGGCTAGTAGATTTCAAGCTGTCGAAGTGTGTACGGGCACGAAAACTTAGTCAATCTGCCGTTGCCGCCGCTAACTCATCCCATTTCGACCCCGATCGACCCTTAAAGCCTTGCAACAAACTCTCCTCGCAGTCGATACTACGAAGGTAGCGGATCGTATTTCGAAAATCCTTCCCCCGACCAATCCCCCTCTTGCCTCCCCAACCCCTTTCTTCTCACATCGTCACAAAGGAAGAACTTGAGAAACAAAGAGGAAGAGAGTAGTTCGAGTGCTATGGATAAGAGAAACGTTGGAACCCTCCCTCTCTCTCTCTCTCTCTCTCTCAGTCACTCTCTTTCTCTCTCATTAACTATCACAAAAAGGAAATTCGAATAGGATAGTAGAAAATATGTGGATGGTGTACGATGCATCTTAAATTAACTAATTCTAATCTAAATTAATGTTTTACATCGAAATTCCGTTCGGCTTTAAGATCATTTAATAATAAAAAAAAAATTAATGGAGGGGAGAAGGAGGGTGCGGCGAGTGAATAGTAACTTGGATAAGTAAAGAGAAGGTGCGCGTGCAGGATTAAACAAGTACATAATTTTCGGAAAGGAAGACAGAAAAGCTTTATGTTAATAGGAAATGTGTGGGATGTTAAGTCGAGTAAACATGCCCTTAGGATATCAGAGATGTGGTCAGGGATTCCATCGTCGTCCTGCTGCTGTTCGTAGGAAAGTTCACGGTACGGAAGACGAGAATGTCTTTGAGTCCTGCAAGGCATCCTGCTCCTCATTCTCCCCTCTCTTCTCGATCCATCTTTCTCCCTCTCTCTCTCTCTCTCTTTCTCTATCTCGTTCGTTGCACAACACTATACGCTTTCCTCCATCCTTCTCGCGTTACCAGCCAAACGGCCCTCGAGCTCTTGAGTGGTATAGGTAGCTTAGGGGTAAGGAAAAAAATGCGCGTCTCACCCGAACTATGCCAACTCGAGAGTATAGAGAGCAGGTATGCGGGTACTACACGCTCACTGCCCGGGGCACTCGTCCTCGAGAATCCAGCACTGTTAAATCTTTGATATTTCTCCTCTTGTTTTTCTTTTTTTTTTTTTTTTTTTTTTTTTTTTTTTTTTTTTCTTCTTATTAATAAAAATCCAATTCGAAAATCAAAAGTAAAAGATTTTCCTACAGAATTTATTCGTCAATTTTTTTTTTTACATTTTAAGAGAAAAAAGTTTACTCGTCAAGTGAGAATCACTTCAAAGAGAAATGGAACATTTTCGTTTCGAAGGTATTAATTGAAAAATGATGAAAAAGAAGAAAAAAAGAAAGAAAGCAAAAAGAGAAAAGAAAGAAAAAATATCGATTTAATAGAATCGTTTAGATTCGTTAAAGGAAATATATGTTAATAATCGACGTTTCAACGATAGCGACTCGTATAATTATTAGACAGGATATAGATAGATACGTAGCGTCGACGAATTTGAAGGATCCCTTGCGAACGGTCAATCCACTTTACCAGGACCGATAATAAGTTTGTTGCTCGCAGCGAGCTCTCGCTACGGCCGTTCGCGAGTCTCCACTCTGCGTTATTTATCGATCGTATAACGTATTTACAGTATATCGAAATATGATATCGTGATATAACTCCGAAACGTTTAACGCAGCTCATAGTCGTGTAGTATCGATCGAGCTGCCATCGGTTATCAAGATTCATCAACACTTTTCCCTATCCCCAATGATTTTTGTTAAGTATCATTTAATACCTCCTATCGATTGTTATTACTTGTTGTATCAGCTTTTTTCCTTTCATCTTTTTTCTTTCTTTTTTTTTTTTTTTCTATCGAACACGAATACATCGTCTCGCACGAGAACGACAAATAAATAAACGCGAGATGATTTTACTTTGATCGTATTAATTCGTCTGTTTATGTGTGCGTGTGTGTGTGTTTTTTTTCATTTCTTTTTTGTTTTGTTCTTTTTTTTTTTCTTTTCATTCGAGTTCACAAAAAATTGTCACGAAGTTTTGATAATGTCGAATCCATCGAGATGATCGAAGGAAGAGTATGAAGGAGAAGAAAGTGTAAGGGATAAGAACAGAAGCCGAAGAGAGAAAAAGGGAAGAGACAGAGAAGAAGAGAACCGTAAAGACGAAGTTATGGGTTTTCGCGAGATTCGCTCGCCTCCGCCCTCCTAATAATAATGGATAAAACGATCATAAATTCGACGGGTCGGGGCTTTTCGGCCTCTTACGAAATATTAATTAAAATGTAATTGTTCCGTACGGGGGCCCGGAGAAGGGGTTATATAACTACAACATAGCTTCTCGGTTAAAGCCCTTCGCGATTTCGCGTCGCGAAACCTCTTTGTTTTCGCATTCGATAACTCACTTCACGACTCCTTCTACTTTTCTCTTTCGCCTTTTCCGTCCCTCTTTACTGTGTGTCTCGACTTGGAAGAGTATTTGAGCTTGAAACTTCTCGTTAAAAGCATCCAGTAAGATTTACGGATCAGAAGGGTTAGTCAAAGTGTGTCCGATTTCCCAACACAAAAGAATTCTTCTAACACGTTCAATGCAATCAATGTTTTTTAACATCTTTCTAAAAATTATTAATAAATGATAGGAAGACAAAAAAAATATACGTATATATATATATATATATATATATATATATATATATATATGTATATGTATGTGTGTGTATGTATATATCTACATAATGTATAAAATATGCGGATTATTATCACGATACTTCGAAATTCTAGACGATATTAAGGAAAGTAGGAAAAGAACAGCGAGGGTTGATATCTGTCATCGAAATGGCAGCTTACGTGTTGAGGGGTTAAATGGTGTGCGTTATAAGAGCCCTCTCCATTCGTGACCGAGACCGATATTCGTGCGTAAAGAAGAAAAAAGAAAAAAAAAACAAGAAGAAAAGAAGGAGAAAAAAAAGGAGAGAAAAAGCAAAGAAGAAGAAGAAGAAGAAATAGAAGTAGAAGTGGAAGAAGAAGAAGAAGAAGAAATAGAAGTAGAAATAGAAGTAGAAAAAGAAGAAGAAGAAGAAGTAGAAAGGAAAAAGAGAAAACGAGAAAAAAGAAGAATGAGAAAATGGCGAGCGAGAGAAACGAACCCTTTCAAAATGGCGATTCACCTGCACGCATTCATCAGATAGATCGATACTCGGATAGGAGTCCGAACCTGACAGCTGCTTTTGTAACCAAAAGGAAACATTTGTAAAATTTCTTAATCGATACTTTCTTTGAACATATCTTTTTCTAATAATTTCTATGAATATTATTTGATCATTTTAAAAGAAGAAGAAAAATAGGAGAGAAAAAAAGAGAATAAAAATGAGAAGAAAAGAAAAATGAAAAATCTATCGTTCCTTCGATCGTTAATTCGTTCCGTTTGATATTTCGTCGTAAAATGTAACAACGGAGACAAATGGATTTAATCTTTATCGACTCGACGTCTTCCAAACTAACAGACGAAAGTAGTGAGAGAGAGAGAGAGAGAGGGAGAGAGGAAGAGAGAGAGGAAGAGAGAGTGAGAGCCAACGGCCATAGCTAGACTCGTGTATACCTATAAAGTGTTAGTGTGCAATGAACTTGTAAACCACTGACTGAACACACAATGGCCGTCGACGAGGACAGGGCTTCTGGCCGGTTGGTGACGTCATCACTTTGTGTCCCATGTCCGAATTGCATCGCATCGTACGGGCCTTCCCCCTACCCCACCTCCAACCCCCCACCACAGCTTTGTTTGTCCTCTCTTTGATGTCCACCTCGGGCCGACGGACTTCAGAGAGTCGGCCGGTCGAGCGGTCGGTCGGTTGGTCGGTCGGTCGGTCGGTCGATCGGTGCCACCTCCGGAACCGAAAGTAGAAAACGAGCCATGTGTCAAAAATATGAATTTTTTGGGAATATCCCTTCCTCTTATCTCACTCTCTGTCTCTCTCTCTCTCTCTCTCTCTCTGTTTCTCTCTGTCTCTGTCTCTCCTTTTTTGTTTTTCCTTTCGTTTTTTATATAGCCGATCACGAGTGACTAAACATCGATCTATCTTTCTTTTTTCTCTTTCTCTTTCTCTCTCTCTCTCTCTCTCTCTCTCTCTCTCTCTCTCTCTCTCTCTCTCTCTCTCTCTCTTTCGATGCTCGACCAACTCGAAGCCTCGTAAGTACTTACTTACTTACTTATTTACATACTTAGATTATACGTCGATTGTCGAATTATTTATTTTCTTTTTATCTTTTTTTATTTATTCATTTATTTATTTATTTATTTATTTATTTTTCTTTTTTTTTCTTTTTTGTTATTATTCGAGAAAAGCGTATCTGCTCATCAGAGACTCTGATAGGATCACTTCGATAAAACATCCCGGCCAAAGGTTTTAAATCGATTTTTCCCCTTGGAAAATGGAGTTATCCGGGAGCAAAAATTTGTCGGCGTTAACGTCCTCCGTATTTTTCCTCGGTTTTGCGTCACGGATATCGCGATCAGCGCGAGAGGGAAAGAGGGGTTGGATGTTTCGAGGTAGAGAGCGATATTTACAGGACGGTGGGTGCTCCGGTCCACCTCAAAATAAGCAATTGACCCAGGATACTTGCCACCCTCTCGTCCCGTTCTCTCTCTCTCTCTCTCTCTTTCTCTCTCTTTCTCACTCTACCCTTCCCTCTCTCTCTCTTTCTCTCTCGCACGCGCGGTAACAAAATCCGTTCGTTCGGTGCGCCAATATGCGGCTAATTTGCACAACAAATAAAGCTTATTCTCCGGATTTGCATGTGTTTGAACTGCAGTGTAATTGGGTGGTACGCTTCGCTCGACGCTGTCCACTCTCTCACTCTCTCTCTCTCTCTCTCTCTCTCTCTCTCTCTCCTTCTCTCTCTCTCCCTCTCTCTCTCTCTCTGTCTCCCTCTGTCTCTCCATCTATCTATCTATCTCTCTAAATTTCTCTCTCTCTCTTCCTCTTCAAACGATCGACGTACTTGACAGGTCAGGATTCGCGAATGAAACTATCAAAATTGAACTCTCTCTCTATCTCTCTCTTTCTCTCTTTTTCTCTGTCTGTCTGTCTATCTGTCTGTCTCTCTCTCTCTCTCTCTCTCTCTCTCTCTCTCTCTCTCTCTCTCTCTCTCTCTCTGTCAAAGTAGATAGGAATTGTTAGTAATTCTAATTAAATAGGTAACATCGTTCACGAATTACAATTTGATCGATTTAATTTATCAATCATTTTGAATATGATGATAACGGTTCTAGTAATGCTAATTCATCAATTAAAAAATTAGATATTATTAATTATTCGTATTATGATTCTAACTAACGATTTAAAAGCCTCTTTGGATTTATGTGAGCATGGAATAAACAAAAGGAAAATAAAATGGTGCAGACGTAATGGAAATCAATAAAAAATATAGTCTACACTTTCTCTCTCTCTCTCTCTCTCTCTCTCTCTCTCTCTCTCTCTCTCTCTCTCTTTCTTTCTCGTTCTGCGTATAAACAGAAAGAAAGATAGATAGATAGAGAGAGAGAGAGAGAGAGAGAGAGAGAGAAACAGAAAAAGAGAGTATGCCTAGAGGATCTCAGTGACGAACGAGAGGGTCCCGAGGGCTCGATCTATCCTGAAGGGAGGAGAAAGGTAGAAAGAGGATGAGGAACTCCGCGATAGCCCTTGACCCAACACTATCCTTCATGGACATCGAACCTCGTACATCCCGCGGGATCTCTTAGTCAAGACGCCGGCATTTTGCTAAATCTATCCTATGCCGTTGATGCTTCTTTACCGTATATGTATGTGCAAGAAATATTCAGGCACTCCTCCTTCTCCTCATTCTCTTCTTCTTCTTCTTCTTCTTCCTCGACTTTGACGGCTTCGTTTCTTCATTCTATCCATCTCTCTCTTCTCCCTTTTTTTTTCTCAACGCAGAAAATACGAAATTCAATGTGTACGTCCGCTCGATTCACAGTCGAACGATTACAATACGTTTCGCTAAGAGGGTTGATGAAAATTGATCGCCCTTGGCGTGTAAAATCCAACATACTACCACTTCATTATTATTATTATTATTATTACTATTACTATTATTATTGTTACTACTCCTATTATTATTATTACTATTATCATTATCACCTCTTTTTACATGAGAAATTTGACGATTATTTTCTTTCGGATATTAAATTGGAGAAGAAAGGAAGAAAGAAAAAATAAAAGATTACACCTATCCATATATATTGAGCGTGTTTAAAGAGAAAAAAAGGAAAAAAAAAAAAAAGAACAAACAAAACAAAAAAAACAAAAAAAAAAAAAAAGAAAAATAGTAGAAGAAAGAGGAAGGAAAAAAGGACAGAGATAAAAGAGAGTAGGAAAAATAACACGGGCAGCACGAGAGGGTTCGCGTTTGAACGATTCTGAGTCGTTTACCCGGTGACTTGCAGTCTATTGTTACTCCTCCCTTCGGCTAACTCGCACGGCTCATTCCTTCTATCGCTATTACGTAGCACCCCGCCTCAGCCCCTCGTCCTCACCCTCATTCTCCTTCTTCGTCCTGCCTCTCTGAACACCCGACCGCCCCGAACGCCCCGACCGCCCGCCTGCTCCGCCTTCGTCAGGCGCGCTTTTTTAAATCCGCACCGATTTCGTCCGTGCGGCTTGAATTTGAATCGACGGCGCAAAAGCGTAGAGTCACCAACCGTTCATATGTTAGCCGTTGCCCTGGCACGCAGGGAATGGAAGGGTGCTGCAGGCGGTGGTGGCAAACGCCGCTTTCTCACACATACACACATTACACATTGTTAAAGAATCGCAACACGAACGCGATTCCGCGAGATGGAACGATTTTTCCGATCCACTTCTTCGCAACTCGAGCCATCACAACTCGACCGTACCGTTCCTGTCACTAACCGGAAGAACCATGAATTTTTTTTAACCTTCCCTCATCTCCAAACTCCCCTATCAGAAAATACGATAAGATTCCCACGTAAAGATAGATTATTGCGTACGAAAGGAAATATATATTTCGAGATATGTCATTTTATAGTGATCGAAAATGAAGTGAAAAGGGGAAAAAGGGAAAGAAAAAAAGAAATCGTATAAAGCGATTTATTAATTAGAAGGAAAGAAAGAAAAACGAAGATTTCTTAATATATTATAGAATAATTAATGTCTAGGATTATTATTTTCTAAGATATATATATATATATATATATATATATATATATATATATATATATATATATAACACACTTGATTGTAACCGTTCTATATTAAATAATCTCTAAAAAATGACATCTGTCGTGTGGTAATTCTACACAAGGAAACCAAAAAAAAACAAACAAATTGCATTCGAATGAATATATTAAACATGTAAAAAGATATTCGAGGATCTTCGATGATTACAACAGTAAATAGTTTAGGTCAGATTGTACAATTCTCTTTATCGAAAAATTGTAAAATGAAAACGTAGAAAAGAACGAGAAATAAATCTTTAATAAAGGATTCAATGATCTAGACAGAGAGAGAGAAAGAGAGAGAGAAAATCCACACGGATGAGCACATACACGTACGCATAGATAGATATAATGTAGACAGAGATAGATATAGATAGAATGTTAAGAACTTTTGGACGAGCAGAGGCTCTCGTCATGAGTGAAAAGAGGGCAGTGAGTCGAGTGCCTCGCCGACGCGTTCGCTTCAATCAATATGCAAATATGACTGACACTAATTATACGGAAGCTCTGGACTCTCTTTGATGTCACTCGGCTGACTACACCACTCGTCGTCGTCGTCGTCTTCGTCGTCGTCGTCGTCGTCGTCGTCGTCGTCGTCGTCGTCGTTTTCGTCATCGTCATCGTCAACGTCGTCGTCGTTTACTACGGTATCAATGATTTCAATAACATTTCATGATTTTATTAAAGAATGCAATCGGATTTATTCGAATTTTTCAAAACTGATTATTAGAACAAACATAAATTTCTCCTGTCCAAATGAAATCTTTATTTTCTTATATATTATAATTATTTTAATATAATTATATATATAATTATATTACTGTTATATAATTATATGTATGTATATATGTATATATATATATATATAATTATATTATTGTTATATAAACGTTATATAATTTATATGTTATATAAATGTTATATAATTATGTATGAGTGTATTACTTTCCATTAAATTTATTGATTTTTTATATTATAGATATAATAGATATATAGTACACGATGTATACGTAATATCTATCGAAGGATCATATAATAATTATTCGTGACAATGTAAAAATATATCAATAGATTATTCCTATTATCTAAGAATCGCCGGATTGACAAATCTACGTGTAAATATGTCACTGGGCTCGTGGGTGAAGAAGAAGAAGAAGAAGAAGAAGTAGAAGAAGAAGAAGAAGAAAAATATGAAAGGGGCTGCTGCCTCGTCGTTCCAATTAAGGTCGAAACAATTCAAGTGCAGAGAGACAAGATGGCCGACGTCGAGCTTCCACAGAGAAAAGCTCCTTCCTCGAGCTTTCTAGGAATGGCACATATACACCAAGACTGTTACTCGTGAAAGTAAGTATAGTTCGTAGAGAAAGAGTAAAGAAAGGAAAGAGAGAGAGAGAGAGAGAGAGAGAGAGAAAGAGAGAGAGATAATATGAAAGAGAAAGAAGGATATAGAAAAGAACGAGGATGCTCCGCGAAAGGACTCGTCTCTTTCGATTTATTAACGACTCTCTTCTACTTACTTCGACGGCCATATTCCTGCAACGCTTAAGTAGGAAAAGGAAGATTCATCGTCTTTTCACCTTTTTACTACTCAACGGAACTTACAAAGACCATGAAGGATGATGGTTCTTCATGTTCGAAGACGTACTACGAAATATTTTATGTTCTTTCCCTCTTAAATCCATGACGTTGAATTAACATTAAATTGCTTCGTTGAAATACAAAGATCATTCGATTCATAGGATTTATTTTAATTTATTTCTCATTTCTTTGTAATTTTTTTCTTTATTCCTAATTTTTTTGTTTCTTCTTTAGAAATGAATTATTTAACTCATTGTTATTTAATTATTTGAATTTATGAGAAAAAGAAAAACTACATAACTAATCTGCATAAAATTAATCCTTCTAATAAATTGACTTCCCTTTCTTTATATATATATATATATATATATATATATATATATATATATATATATGTATATTTATATTTATATTTATATATATATATATATTTTGTACATAGGCTGTTTAGATACACTCGGTGGTGCGTCAAGCCACGAAATAATACCGCTTTATATGCATACGCGATTTAACGCGTAAGGCCATGATTTTTTTTTCTACGAGGAGGTTTTGCCTTTCTTCTACCCCTGCCTCTTCCAACCCCTATCCTTCCTCCTACCCTTCGCTCCGCGTAGATTGCTACGCGTGCCTGCTCTAACGCATATAGAAAAAGGGAGAACAGTTTGGAGGTGAATCAACCGAGCTACTGTTTTACGATTATTACAAAAACGAGAAGAGAAGAGGAAAGAAAAAAAAAAAAATAATAATAATAATAAAAGAAGAAGAGAAATATGTATCAACTACTATACATGTATATATACATTCACATAGAAAATAATTGTATGAACAAATAATGGAATAAAATCTTAAAATGTTAACGAAGCGTGATAAAGTAAAGATTGATCGGAGAATAGTCGTTAATTAATATAAATTTAGATGAAGAAGCAGGGAACGGAGATCTCAAAAGGGGGGGGGGACGGGTGCATGGGAGGGAGGGAGGACGTTGGATAAGAGGGGATGACGACGTTAAAAGGACGTTGTTGCTGTTAGAGAAAGGAAGAAAGGGGAGTCGTTAACGGGCGAACAGTCACTAGCCCCGGAAGTTCAACGAAGTCGAAGGCAAGAACGTGCACGGACCCACGTCAGGACGTCCAGAGAAGAAGATGGCCGCATGGTTGAGGGACTTTAATATCGTTGATAGGAGAAAGACGGTGTGGATACATCGTCTGCACTCTCACACTTACATCTGCACAAGTATATAGGAACGGGTTGGCACGTGCGAGGAAGAAGCTCCGCACGCGTTCTATTCGAACACTTGGCAGATATACCTACACATATAAACGTATACATAGACAACAGGAGCTTCTTATCTCGTAAGGCCGAGTTTCCTCGGACAGTTTGCTAGCGCTAATGAGCTGGCAAGATAATTAGCATTATGTTAATGTGTGACGCAGAGAGAGAGAGAGAGAGAGAGAGAGAGAGAGAGAAAGAGAGAGAGAAGGAGAACATATCCGCTTCTCTACTACTAGTGGCGGCGTTGCACTAGCCTCGATGGACTAGCTTGACGTATCCTAAACTCCTCTTCAGGGTAAAACCCTCCGGGTCTTCCCCTGAAACTCTCTCACTCTCTCTCTCTCTCTCTCTCTTTCTTCTCTTCTCCCGTGTTTGTATCTAATGTTTGGACTATCTTAGGTAAGTTCTACGAGAGCATCGGGCCAGCCAGTCGAGACAGCCATAACCATCATCCTCGCGTACATCGTGCGAGAGCGAGAAATTCACTAACAGGAATGGGGAGGGAGGTGGACTACTATCTAGCTTCTCCTCTGCTGACTTGCTCTCGGTTCTGCGTCTTACAGGAAGGAACGAGAGTTGCTCGCTTCTTTGATAGAAAACGCACGGACACGCTCAACTTCGAAGGCTTCAGGCAAGGATCTTCCTAACCTTCGAAATAATCCTAGGTTCCTTACAGCAAGTCATCCTGCGTCTGTTAAATTAATCTTTGATAACTTAACTATACAAGGAATAGAAGAAAAAGAAAAACGAGAAGAAGGAGAGGAAAGAGAAAATGAAAAAGAAGAAGAAAAAGATCAAATTGAATAATAATAATAATAATAATAATAATAATAATAATAATAATATATATATATAATAATGAGACGATATGAGACGATTGATAAATATTCAAGTGTCGACAAAAATATAGATTTGAACATATGAATTAATATGTTCCGATCTAATATCTAATGATTCTAATAATTTAAATCTACCTATTATTATTATAATCTATCTACTATGCGTCTCTCTCTCTCTCTCTCTCTCTCTATCTGTCTATCTATCTCTCAACTTGTCTCTCGAAAGACAAGAAACTAAGTGCACTCGTAGAAGTACACTCTACAGTATCTAAAGTAAACGTCCAGGATCTTTGCGATTTGAGAGATGGCAGTAAGGACAGTAGTGATAGAGAAGAAAAGACAGGAGACGACCGGCACGCGATCCACATTGGAAAAGTTAATATCCAAAGGAAGGGAGAGAGGGGAGAGAAAGGGGGTTGGTCATTCAAAGTTATATTTGCGGAGAAGTACGATAGGATCAACGAGATAGGATTCTACCTAACAGCCTATCTCTCTCTCTCTCTGTCTCTCTTCTGTATTTCCTGCAAGTACTTATACGCAGAAAGATAACGCTGCTCCGTACGGCTCCTCGAACTACGCCATGTTTGTTCGTTCTATATTTTATGGGAACACTCGGTGGTACAAGCCCACGTAGAACATAGTCAAGCACCGTTCCCCAAATGAAAATAATACTTCCTTTCTACCGGGATGTAAAGGGAACACGAATTCGTTTTAATCCCTTCGAACGACCATCCATCCATTTCTTATCTCGATTTCTTATCTTCTCTATTTCTTATATCGACATTAGTTTCAAATAATAATATACATTTTTGGAAATATTCGAAATATATATCAAATTAAATCCATTGAAATATATATATATATATATGTAATATATTTATTTATTTGTTTATATAATATATTTATCTACATAGGGATTTAACAAGCCTTACGTTTAGAAATTTGTCGATATAATAGAGAAGAGGAAAGAGTCAAAGTGGAAGATCGATCCATCGATAAGACATCATTGATGGTCTCTACCGATGATCGATCCGTCTGCGGTTTAGCACGGCGTAACAACCGGGCACACCTACATACATCTACATCGCGTAGAATCTACCACCGTCCTAACTAGCCCGGGCTAATTAATTAATCATGCACGTTCGCAGACTCCTCTCACCTCTCCTATCTACAAACCACCTTCGTCTCTTCCTCTTTCTATCTATCTATCTATCTATCATCTATTCTATCTATGTATATATATATATATATATATATATATACACACTATGTTACTCTTCTTTACAAGCTCAAGTTAAGCTACTTGCCCGGAAGCCCCAGTGAGAGCCAAGTTTACCACCAAGTCGCGTATCTTCGCTATTGTTGGGATCGGTTCGACTAAGGTGTCGAATATCCCATATAGTCTTGGTCCTCTTTTCCTCTTTCTTCTTTTATTTCTTCCTCTTCCTCCTCTTCTTCCTCTTCTTCTTCTTCTTCCACCACCACCTCCTCCTCCTTTTCTTCTCTTCTTGTCTTCTTCTTATCCTTCTCCTTGCTCTCCTTCTCTTCTTGGTTAGACTTAGCACTCATTATCTTGATTAATTGATCGATGTCCTCCTCCCTCACCAACTAACTTTTCTTATAGCTGGTTATTTGTTTAGACGTAAACACTTTTCAGTTGGTCCCTTTTTATTGGAAATGTTTAGTAATTAAGAAACTTGTTTAATCTATCTCTAATTAATATTCATATATAAATTAATATTTATATATATATATATATATATATATATATACGTGTGTATTATTACGCATTAATATCTTTATGAATATATTTAATTTTAATATATATAAATATATATAAATATGTATATATTATTTCACAAAAACAGAATAGTTTATTAATGAATCGATTTCTATTATAAAGAATGAGATAGAAAGTAAATAGGAAAGGGATGTGAAAGAGGATGGAGATAATTCCTCAGTAAAATTATAGAGGATCGTTATTTTATTATTAACGTTAACGTTGATTATAGACAAAAGCGCGGGAAAAGTTGAAGCGAGTCTTCGAAACCAGGATTAACAAACGGCTCCTCGCCGCTGGATGATTCAGCTCGGCGTGCTAGTCGTGGCAACAAAGAGGCAACCGGGTGGTATCGGACGAGTCTTAATTTAAAGTTAAAATTAATTTCTATCCTCACGAACCATATAGCTCGCGAGCGAGAGCCGGCTAGTAAGAGCAAAGGTTTTGCGTTTGCCCGTTCGATCCTTTTCGAACTGGATCATTCCCTCTTTCTCTCTCTCTCTCTCTCTCTCTCTCTCTCTCTCTCTCTTTATCTGTCTCAGTCTCTCTTACTCACCCATATCCTTTTTCCTATTCATCTTTTATCCAACCCCTTCTATACCACAATCTTTACCCATTTCGTTATTTCAATTAGCAACGTAAGACGTTAGTTAAAATGTAATTCAATTTATAATTTTCGAAAATCTAATTGTTATGTTGAAATAATGCCGATAAAAAATTATACGATTTTACTTGAGAGAACTTGAGGGAACCGGCGGGAAGGGGGAGGAAGGAAAAAGGAAGAATATCGAAACAGGCGGGTTACACGCGTCGCTCACTTCGCATCAAACGTTTATCGCGTGAAACCATAAGAGAGCAGTTGGCACGGATGATTCATGATGGGCTAGAGAAAACTTGAGAGAGAGAGAGAGAGAGAGAGAAAGAGAGATGGTAGGAAGGGTAGCAAAGTAAGAAGCAAGAGGGAAATAGTGCAAGAGAGAGAGAGAGAGAGAGAGAGAGAGAGAGAGAGAGAGAGAGAGAGAGAGAGAGAATATTGTATACATACATTTCACGTACACACTTACATACATATCATGCAAATGGTTCCAATCATAAGCAAAGTCTATAATCGATCTATAAATCTGCTTACGGGGAAGAAAGGATCGAAAGCGAATCAAGAAGAGGGACTTCGCGATCGTTCAACTGTACGTATGTATACATATACATATGTAAAAGTAGTAGAGAGAGAGAGAGAGAGAGAAAGAGAGAGGGGGGTAGTTTCACTAGCTCGAACACAGATACAAACATACACATATACACACACGCAGATAGAAAGTCGACGAGGCACACACCATCATAGACAAATGTATCTTGTTAGCATACCATTTGTATGCATGGGGTTTTGCATTCTCTCTCACTTACTATCTATCTCTCTCACTCTCTCTATCTATATATCTATCTATCTATCTATCTATCTATCTATCTATCTATCTTTCTCTTTCTCTTTCTCGCACTCCACGCTCGCTTATGGTACGAACGTTTAGCGCTTAACTTCTTCGGCAAATCAAATGGAAATTCATTTCTGCTCGAACGATGCTTAATCGACGTGACCTCCAATAATCGGCGAATATCGTACGGATTGATCAGAAATGATCGCAATATTCGAGTTGATGATAAATAAGATAATACGAAAAGTAAGTCCAGAAGTAAAATGTCTCTTGAGAATTTTGTTAAACGAAATAATATAATTGTCTTTTTTCCATCTTTTTTCTTTTCTTTTCTTTTTCTTTTTCTGTTTTCTCCTATCATTTAAAACGAAGAAAAATTATATAAATTTCTTATTTCTTCTTCTTCTTCTTTTTCTTCTTTAAATTCGACAATAGCAATAACACATAAAAAACATTGTACGGAATAAACGTAATGAAGTTTTTTTTCTCTCTGTCTGTCTCTCTGTAAAAGACGACACAGAAAGAAGGCGATCTATTTCAAGTGTAAAAAAAAAAAAAAAAATAATTGAGTAGCATTTTCCAAGAAGAACGGCTTGTTGTAGTATGTAGTAGAGGTGTATAATGTTGATTTTCTCGGAAATTGTTTTTCGCGCTTTTTCAATCGGCGTATACCTTAATGAAGTGTAAACGCACGGCTCATTTGTTTAACGGCATCGACGGAGGAAGAAGAAAAAGGGAGCGGCGAGAAGATGCGCGCTAGACGATAATTATAGAAACTTGCGGCGCTCCTGGTTTCTTCGGTATCAAAGCACTCGATGAAATAATCAACGAACGAACGAGCGTACCGACGAACGGATGAACGTACGACGAAGGAACGAAGGAAAGAACGAAGAAACGAAGCAAACTTCGATGAAGCTCCAACGAGGAAGTAAGGGTACGTTAGAACGAAGGGTAGACCAGAAGGATAAAGGGATGAGGAAGACGAACCGAAACTCAACGACGACGACGACGACGACGACGACGATATTCTTTGCGTCATTATCGCGATTTAATTATGTCGATTCCCTTTGAGTCTCTTCATTTAAACGTTGCTTGACTGGCTTGAAGTCTCCTCTTTCTTTCCCTCTCCCTCTGTCTATCTTTATTTTCACCCTTCGTCTCTCATACCCTCCCGCAAATATCGTCCGGTGTAAATATTTTCAAAAACGTTAATCATGCTAATTCTTTTAATCATCTCACCGAATTAAAGCTGCAATTATTTCGTGAAATAATTAACTAGAATAATTCGTTTTTATTTAGGTTGGATTACGTTAATAAATATATATATATATACATATATACATGTATGTATGTATTATATATATTAATAATGCAATTATCAAGATTTTATATATATATATATAAATTTATAAAAATACTAAATGACTTCCCCTGAAGTTTGATAACCAAGATACAGAGAGACGTAAGAAGAGTTGCGGTTCTTCAGGCGCAATCACTCTTTCTCCCCTCTCTCTCTTTCTCTCTCTCTCTCTCTCTCTCTCTCTATCTCTGTTTCTTTTTCTATCTTTCTCTCTCGCTTTCTAAGAAGGACCCTCGCTTTCGTGATTGATTAACTTCTTTTTTTCTCGGCCACCGAAGGCAACGTGGAAGGACGATGAGAAACGTAATTATAATTTTTATTCATTAGCGTGGTGTCGGGGGAGTACGAGGAAAGAAAAGAGAAAAGGCGAATGAAAAAAAGAGATATTACAGTTTGATTTCACGATTTGAAATAAGTTCCTTGCGGTTTTAAGATACGATTATGTTCTTTCATACAAAAGAATCACCGCCGAGGACGATCAATATTCATTTAAAAAATATTTCTCGAAGGGCTGTAATGAACTCTGTTAATATTCTTAAGCCTAATCGTCCTTATCTCTCTCTCTCTCTCTCTTATTTTCTCTCTTTCTTTCATTTTCTTTCTCCCTTAATAGATACGTACATACGTATATATCTCTGTAAAAAAAAAAAAAAATAATATCTCACATAATACAATTAAGAAAGTATATTGAAAATTCTCAATTAAATGCACGAGAGAGAACATCTAAATCGTAATTCATGGATTATGCTTTTCATAACATGAACACAATTCTGATGTAAATCATATGTGAAGCTAGTGTAACGCGTTCGTGTTTCTCTTAGTCGCTTAACCTGTGTTCTCTAATCAGTAAAGCGTCCGACATTGTACGAGATACTTGCAGAGTAGACTCGATTGATGATTCTAAAGACACTTCCTTTGTCGTTCGAATAAAGAACTTTAAGCATTTCGACTTGAGGAAGTTCTTATCGGAAGACTTTTAAGAGGAATTAATGAATGCAAGGAGAGAGGGAGGCAGACAGAGACGGAGAGAGAGAGAGAGAGAGCGAGAGAGAGAAAGAAAGACAGAGAGTTGAGAGTGATCGTTGAAGTTAAAATGAAAAAAAAAAGAAAAAAAAGAAAAAAGAAAAAGAAAGAGAAAGAAAAAAAAATAGATAAAATGTCGACGGTTATTGATCATCGTTCAAACATTATCTCTCTTTCTCTTACTCTCTCTCTCTCTCTCTCTCTCTCTCTCTCTCTTTCTTTCTTTTTAATTATCAAAGATCATTGATAATTATTTCAAATAACAAATATTACGATTCTCGATAGCTCTTCTTTTTATCATTCTCAATTATGATACGCATTAATAACACAAACAAATGAAAGAAATTTATACTATAACAAATCGATGATTTGACGAGATAGAAAAATAGAAAGTAAAAGAAGCAAAAAAAGAAAAGAAGAAGAAGAAGAAAAAAGATACAAGAAAGAAAGAAAGAAAGAAAGAAATCTAAAATCGTCTTTTCCCCAACGCGTGCCGCCGGCAACGATTCGCCAACGACGATGATTCCACTCGACACAGGGCAATAACTTTAAACCGAATCGAACCCCCGAGACATCGTCCGTGAGTGGCTTATTTGCATGCCGACCTGAAAATCCCGCACCCTCTTCTTATGCCATTCGAAGTCAGCCGGCACTCGACATAAGGTGGCCCTGGCCCGTTTGCCAAGGACTAACGCGTGAGTCCGCCACGTCGCGATCGTTTAGCACTTTCCCGTAATTTTTTCCCCGAAGAACCCCCTCTTATATTTGCATAGCCGCGAGCCCAGCTCTCTTTTTTTCCTCTCTCTCTCTCTCTCTCCCTCCCTCACTCTCTCTGTCTCTCTTTCTTTATACGTTCTGGGGACGCGTCAACGATAAAAATCGATGTTCTCTAATCGAAGCAAAACACTCGGCTTGCTCATTATATTTGTATTCCGTTGTGGCTTCTCTTCCGATCGAGGAAGGGGGAATAGAGGGAGGGGGAGAAAAGGAAAAGGTCTTTTCAAGTGTTCGAGAAAATAAGAATCGATCCTGTCGATGGAGAATAAATACACAACCGTCTCTTGATTTACA
>NC_060971.1:4918325-4998325 GCF_910589235.1 Vespa crabro | reverse complement strand
CGACTCGGTCGGGCCGCAAGAACACTGGTCGATGTCCAGGAAATTCAGAATAAGTTTTTCCAAGCAACGAGTAAATAAGTAGAGAGAAAGAAACAGAAATAGAGAGAGAGAAAAAGAGAGAGAGAGAGAGAGAGAAACAGACAGATATACAGAGGAACGTGTTCGACGTGTTCCATGAAAAAAAAAAAAAAAAAAAAAGAAAAAGAAAAAAGAAAAAGAAAGAAAAAAATTTTTGTTACCAGGGCAAAATTCACACGAAAATTTTTAGACGCAGAAGAATGTGTATCGGCGTGGATAAAAAATATTTAACGCTAGAAATTCTTCATCGTGCGTTACGGATGGTAAAAATTGGTCGGCTCTTGACGCGAGTCCCTCCGAACATCACTCTATCCCTCTCACTCTCACTCTCTTTTTCTCCCTCCATCTCTCTCTCTCTCTCTCTCGCTCGCTCGCTCGCTTTGCCCGGCGGCGGGCATCGCACGCTTTGATGAAACCAATTAGCTCGTTTTTAACGACAGCTCGTGCCAGCCCTCCGGTTATGGGTACGCGAGTAAAATGTCACCCCTCTAAACCGTTCTCGACCCTCTATCTCTCTCTCTCTCTCCCTCTCTGACTCTCTATCTATCTATCTGTACTTCTCTCTCTCTCTCTCTCTCTCTCTCTCTCTTTTTCTCTCTCTATCTATCTACCTCTATTTCTCTTACTCGCTCTTTCTATTTATCCATCTATCCGTCTATTCATCTATCTACGCTGATCTCGATATACACAAGTACGACGATAACCTTGACTTATAAAAATAAGCGGCGCACGTGTACTTAGGTACACACTTATATAGACATGTATAAAGAAGCTCATATGCTCGTCAATTAACCGTAACGAACGAATAATAGAGTGGCTCGATAACGACGGCATTGCTCGTAACGCGTTATCGATGAAAGAAGAAAGAAGATAGAAGACCATCTCGTAAAGCTTCGTATTTATTCGTTCGCTCGCTTCTCTAACGTTATACTTGCGCTACGTAACATAGGTACTTTCGATCGATCCTCGCTATATTTAATGACTGCGTTCCCGTTATCGCGCAAGCTACATATCTAATTAAAGTTCCTCGATTGTGACGCACGAAATACTGACATCTAAAATAGAATTTGATGGAATAGTCGACGAGAAAGAAATCGACAGATAGACACGGCCATAGAGAGTTTATTATAACCGTTACGTATACTTGACCAATTTTAGATAGAATCGATTGAGGCAAAAGGAAAGAAAAAGAAAGAGAAAGAGAAAGAGAAAATGGAAAAATGAAAAATGAAAAGTGAAAAAAAATAACTCGCGGTATTATTCGGCACGGGAGAATACATACGATCTCTCGTAAATAAAAGATACATATATAAGATTCTCGTAAATGAAAGAAAAGGAAGAAAGGGAAAAAAAATGGAAAAAATAAGAGGAAGAAGAAGAGGGAGAGACAGAGAGAGAGAGAGAGAGAGAGAGAGAGAGAAAGAAAATAGAACGGGGAGGAGTGAGAGTGAGAGGGAAAATTTGCAATACCTATGTGTTTTCCCATCGTACAGAATAAAGAAGAAACGACTCGGTTCTTTTCAGCCTTATATCCATTCGGCCGTTACCCGAAGACTCTTCTCTCTTACCAACATCTGTCCGTGGCATAGAAGAAGGAGAAAAATAAGAAGAAGGTGGAAAAGAAGAAGGAAAGAGAGGAAAATCTTAGTGCCCAGGCTGCTTCTGATTCCGGGCTGGCTCTGGCCGGGAGAAAAGGAGAACGAGAAAAGAGGGTTGGTTGGAACGAATAGAGGAAGGGTGGGTTCGTGGGAGGTGGGAGGGAGGGAGGGAGGGAGGGAGGCAGGGGAAATAGGAAAAGAATAGCCGCGATATACCGTTGGAAAAGGCGCCGGAAGGAAGGGTGGCAGGGTGAGAGGCTGCCACGACGGCGGCAGCTCGAAGGTGCTAGAGGAGGAGAGGGAGAGGGAGGGTTTAAGTGCTGCCGAGTGTCTACCTCCTTGTGGGATCGAAGCCAGGTCTCTCTCTCTCTCTTTCCCTCTCTCTCTCTCTCTCTCTCCCTCTTTCTCTTTCCCCGTCTCTCTCTCTCTCTCTCTCTCTCTCTCTCTGCGTCTCTTTCTCGGATCGAAGCGAGGCGGCCCTCACTTCCACCCCTTCTCGACCTCCTCACCCGCCTCCTCTCTGAGCTCTTTCTACTGGTAACTCACCAATACATACTTAGAAACGTCTACAGAGATACGGGAAGAATGTTCTGCAGGCAAGCAGCAGACAGAAACGAAAGTCGTACGTACGCATAGAGGGACGAGGAGGAAACGTTACTACACCCTCTTTCCCCTTCTCTCTACCTCAGACACAAACACAGTTCTAGGTAGTTCTAGGTACGCTTACACCGATAGAAAGTGAGACGAACGTACAGAGGGAGAAAGAGAGAGAAAGAGAAAGAGAGAGAGAGAGAGAGATATCGTCGTTCGCCATTCCCTCTTTCCTTCCCTTTCTACTCCCCCCTCATCGCTTTATCCTCCACCTCTTCCTCTTCCTCCCCCTCCTCCTCCTCCTCCTCCTCCTCCTCCTCCTCCTCCTCCTCTTCCTCTTCTCGCTTATATATACATATATAGCGCACGGGGCGTAACCAACCCCTCTGGTATCCGCACACCAAGCCAACGACAGTCGGCATTCGCTGTGCCATTGGCCCCAACGACACTCGGAAACCCAATGGAAAGCGCAAATACCAACCCGGACTTCCGGTTCTACAAACGAATTCGGGAAACTCCTGATCGCGCAGGACTGCCTCCCGTTTCTATCCTTCTCCCTCTCGCTTTCTTATTTAAGTGGAACCCGTAACGTTTCACCCTCCCACCAGAACGAATCCATTCGAGGACTACAGTCGTATCCGAATGCTGGAAACTCTCTCATTGGTCAACAGAAGGACTGCCTCTCCTCTGCTCAATGACGAATCCGACGTGTTTCCTCTGGAATTTCTTTTTTCCTTTACGCTCCATTCCTCTCAAATTATTCTATCTTTAAATTTAAAGAATTCTAATCCTTAAGCATTAATCCTACTTAGATAATTCTTGTTGTAGTTGTCGTATTTATTTCAATGTTACATGATTTTAAACGAATCGAAATTCCCATTACGCGTACGAGCAAATATAACAGGAAATAATTTCATTCAGAAATATATATATATATATATATATGTATGTATATATATATGTATGTATATATATATACATACATGCGTATATAATTTATAAAAATCGTACCGATGAATTTAAGGAACTTACGTTAAAACGGTACGATAAAATTTTAACGATAAGAAAGACGTAGAAAAGATTTCCATTCGGATGATAAAAGAGGGAACGAAAAGAGCTAAACCTCGAGGTCATCGTGCCTTAGATTAGCGGCCGAGCACGATCCTGAAGGAGCACCGTACGAACGATAACCATTAATCCCAAGTTATATCGGGAGTATAAAGCTCGAGGTAACGGTCTGCATTCCCCTGGAAATCCATTTCGTAGGGTTTACGCATCTTATGGTCGTCGATCGAAAAGTCGAGAAAAAGAGAGAAAGAGAGAGAGAGAGAGAGAGAGATTGAAGAGAACGTGAAGAAAGAGAGAGAGAGAGAGAGAGAGAGAGAGAGAGAGTCCTTTTGTCAAGGAGTTCGATGACGTAAAGTCGAGGAGTAAGCTCTCTTCTCGAGACTCGATCGTTTGGCGAAAAACAATAGATGAGGAAGGAAAGATGGCAGAGAGGTGTTGAATGCGATTGCGTTCTCTATCGATCCCAAAACAGAGTCTTCTTAAAGAGATGGAACACTACCTTCGTACGAACGATATCAGCCTGTCTTCTAGTTAAAGATAGAAACATTTGACGATGAAAATGATTGCTTCTATCCAAGATGAATGTTCTCTCTGTCTCTCTTTCTTTTTCTCTCTCTCTCTCTCTATCTGTCTTCGTTTTCTCTTTAAAAAATAAACAATCGCTAATTTTTATTCGAAAGATTTTTCATGATCGATCCAAATAATCTAAAGGATAAGTTCGCCGTTGATTTAATCGTTCAAACAAATTTTTTTAATCGTCAATTTTTATTTACCAAGTGATTCTACATTTAGAAAGTTCTATCGATAATCGTTTCCTATCGTTCTACCCACGCATCATTTTCAAATAAGTTCCTCATAAAGGGTCAAAGTGTAAAAATGCTTCGAGAATAGCTACAGCAGCATAGAAATAAGATAATCTACCTAAGAATACACGTAAGCTTCGATCTGAACGAACGAGTCAAAGGTTGACAGACGTTTATAAAATTAGAAATTTTCTAGGGATCTGATAAACCTGTCACGAAACTGGTATAAAATAAAATAAAATGGGGAAAAAAGAAAAAAAAGAAAAAAAGAAGGAGAGAAAAAAAGAAGAAGGAAGGGACAAAAAATAAAAGATAATGTTAGATTATTGAGGTATACGTGTTATGAAGTATATAAGATGTTGATATAATTATTTATTATAGATAATACAATATTAAGCAGAGAATGTTAGAATAATTATTTGATATAATTCGTATTGTTAGATCTTTCGATTATATCCTTAGAACGATCTCTAGCGAGGTATGGTCATCTCTTCTGCGTTTCATCTTCGCGATGAGAGAATTCTCTTCGCGGAGAAACGCGAAGGTACGAGATGAGCCGCGCTATTGGATAATGCCAGAGACCCCGGGCTTCTCTGAGAGAACCATCCATTTAAAATGTCTCCCTTAAATCTCCAGCACCACTGGCAACCACTAGCAGCAGCCACCCACACCACCACCAGCACCACCAGCACCATCAGCACCAGTACCAGCACCAGCAGTAGCACCAGCAGTAGCAGTAGCAGTAGTAGTAGCAGTAGCAGCAGCATCTCCACCACCTCCACCGTCGTCGCCACCTCCATCGCGTCTACCGACTTTCAGTAGTAACCCCTCCCAACCCATCCCCGTTACACAATATATATATATGTGTGTGTGTGTGTGTGTGTGTGTGTGTGTGTGTGTGTGTATGTATGTCCGTGTATATATGTGTTTGTGTATATCTATACGTATATATGAGCCACTACTCTTTACCAACACTAAAAGCAACGCTACCACCGCTTTCTTCCACCCCTCACTTTTATATCCACCTAAATCCATCCATTTTAAATGACGGATATTTTCTCCTAGCGACTGTATGGATTTTCATATTTTTTCCACGAGCCGAAAGGCCCTCGCTTATAGAAAGGTCCTCGCAGTAAGGGCAAGAAGAGGATTTCACAGTGTCGGTAACTCCTTAATAAGAAGGAGAGTCAATACTTTTCCCGTCAGCCACTCAGCTGAACTTTCTCTTCGGATTCTGCTAGAAGGATCGTTCCTTTGATAGCTCTACGGTGATCTCTAATCGATTTTCTCGAATTAAAAAATTCGAGAGACCTGTCCTGGCCTCTTCCATCTTCTCTCTTTTGCTTTTGTGAGGAAGAGCTACGCAAAGATAGGGGCAAAACTTTTTGAATGACAATGCAATACGTACAAAAGTCGAGTGTTGAAAGAGGACGAAGAGGAATAGAGAGGAAAAGAGAGAGAGGAAGTGAGAAAAAGAGAGAAAGAAAGATAGAGAGAGAGAGAGAGAGAGAGAGAGAGAGAGAGAGAGAGAGAGAGAGGTCACTTGCGTCAGAGAGCCAGTTATAACCCGCGAAGATACGGAAGACAAGGAAAAAGGGCAAAAGAGTAGGTAGGTGGTGTGGTGTGGGCGGCAGACGATATGTATTATTGATGCGCCTCTGTCGCCAGTCGACCTCCTCCTCTCTTCCTCTTCCTTCCCTCTGTACTCTTCTTCCGAGTATCTCCAGCCCTCGCTTCCCTCTCCTTTCATTCTCTCTCTCTCTCTCTCTCTTCCTTTTTACCACGGAATACGTATATACATATATACATTCATAATTCAACATGCAATGCATTTCTTGAGAGATCTCAATAGTTACTTATCTCTCTATGACTACTGTTCTCTATGAAAAGAATTAAAATATTTCAAAATAGTGGTTTTGTCAAATGGAGGGGAAGAGAAAGGAAAAGAAAAAGAAATCAGAAAGTAACGAACGACGATGGTCTTTTAAACGGAGAAATAATTTAACTTAAAAGTTTTCGTAAAGCTCGGATCACTTCTTTTCTCCTTCATCGATCATTCTTTGTTTCTTTTTTTTCTTTTTTTCTTTCTTTTTTTTTTTTTTTTTTGATCTTTTCGTTTTTGCCGTTTCTTTTCTTTTCTCTGCTTCTTCCATTGAAATTTAAATAGAAATAATTGTCGTCCGACCTTACGTAGATATATCCATTTGAAACGATATATATATTCTTCTTTTATATATATATATATAAAAGAAGAAAAAGATGAGATATAAAAGTTTTTCGAATATGGTGCAATAATTACAAGTCTAACGAATTATGGCATGGTCGAACGAGTACGGATAAGAACGTCACGTTTCCACCGTCAGGATTCAACGGAGAACGCTGCCTTCTTTCATTAATCTCGTAGCAATCGAAATTAGCATAATTGACGGAGCGGAGAATAGCACCCTGTTCGACTCCAAAACGCCATCTCGCATAATCTCACCATATATCTCACTCAGTGTTTTCCGATAAAGCACGCATCCGCGAAAGGACGATCGACCGATCCTCATTCCCATGCCTGGACCATACGGCTTCCGAGATATTTGTCAGTGACGATGCTACCGTAAGAATTAAAGATAAGGCGATTTATTTTGTTCTTATTAGAAACTATCATGTATCCTATTCGAAGAAATAACATGAAATCTTATTAGATCGTTAATAATTATCTCCGATTAATTGTTAGAAAAATTGTTATTAGTCGAGAAAATTTTTTAACATTAATATTAAAACATATTCATTAAGAAGGGTTTCACAACTTCTTCCCTATTTCGTTCCATTTCTATTTCTTCCTCTTCCTCTGCCTCTCTCTCTCTCTCTCTCTTTCTCTTTCCACTTCCGACGACACATCTCCTTGAGCAAGACGTATCGACGCAGATTTTTTTCACATCAGTCATTTATCAAAGTCCTTCGTATTACGGCACCTCGCTGGCACTCAATACATTCGAAAGCTAGCCGCGGATTTAAGTAACAAGACAAGATGAAAGTAGATGAAGGAGAGAAAAAATGTGAAAAAAAGAAGAAGAGAAAGAAAAGAGAAAAAATAAAAAAGTGGAAAGAAAATGTTTATTAATCCTTCACTATACACATTCACCTCTATTCTCATATACATATATTATTCTTTTTAATCGATAATTATCGATTTTTTTCTATGTATTTTTTTATCTCTCTCACTCAAATCGATATCTCTTCACTTTCATCCCTCCTTCCTATATCATCCTTCCCTCATGGTCAACACTTTCCATGCATTTATTTTCTCCCTCTCTCTCTCTCTCTCTCTCTCTCTCTCGCTCGCTCTCTCTCTTTCTCTATACAACGTTAGAAAAAGATAGCTCTTTTAGATTAGAAATTAGACAAATTGGTCTGTCTTTTTAAATATCATTGATACACTTAAAAAGTTGTATGATTTGTTTCACTGGTGAAAAAAAAAAAAGATAAAAAACTAAAGAAAAGAAAAGAAAGGAAAAAAAAAGAAGGGAGAGTTACATAACAATTCATCCCCCACTTGTTTATATACGTATGTATATGTGAGATATGAATGTTTGATTAGGAAAACATTCTCTATATAATATACCTGCGTGTATGGAGTGTGCCGACGCATATTCAAATACGCTGCTGCTGTCCGAAAGGCAAATACATGCGAACGAAAGATAAGAACGCTTCAAGGGTTCGAATTGCTTGATAGGATTTCACCTCTATTATCATCGATATAATGGAACGTGCTTTACGTGAACGCGTTCCTCCGTACACGCTTGCTTTCGCATACATCGATAAATCTAACGAATAGATCAATCTAATCGATACGAGGAAAGATTAGAAAACGTACTTTAGGTAAATGCGTGACCCATTTAATATAAAATATGGAGATATATATATATATATATATATATATATATAATGTCTATAATAATAATAGAAATTTGTAAATTTTCTATTAATTGGAACAATAATCAAATCTGTTAATTCCTGTTCAAGGCTGTTTTATATATAACGAATTCGTGAGCGTTCGGTAAAAATCGGATCAAACCGAGGAGGCCCACCAAAGTGGTCACGACCAGTTTCCCCCTTTCGTCTTAGGGCCTCATATTATCTGGACCTCCTAACTATACACCCGATTCACTTCATCGAAACGCTCGTGGTTGTTCCATGGTGTTCACCACGGGACACCCTAATCTAGGACAGTCCGATCTAGCAACGAGTCGTGAAATTTCAAGATTGGCTAAGGTAAAGGAATTTGACAACAAATTTACGATAACTATCTGAGATATTAAAAAAGAGAGAGAAAGAGAGAAAGAAAGTAAAAGAACAAGTAGAGACAAAAAGAAAGAGAGACAGGCAGAGAGAGAGAGAGAGAGAGAGAGAGAGAGAGAGAGAGAGAGAGAGAAAGATCATAGTCTAAAACATGATATCCCTTTGACTCGTTCAGATATCAAATTAGGTTAAAAAAATAGAAGGGCCAATTTAAGATGACCGACAAGAGGACATCTCTCGACATGGGGGTTGCTATCGCTCGTCAAGAAAGGTCGATGGAAGGTCATAAAAGATCGACCGATCGTAGATAAAAGACAAAAGCGACAGAGAATCGTCGTGATATCTCAGATGTTACGAGCCGAGACGTATTTCGGGTCAACCCGGTGGATCCTTCGAACCAAGAGTCGAGTTTTCAGGCTCGGTCATTGAACTTCCGAGGTCTGCATGGTCCCATGGGCCTTCTTCCCCCTTTCTCCTCCCCCTTCCTCCCTCTTCAACTTCTCCTCTCGTCGAAATATAACCAAAGTGAGAGAAAAGAATTCGGATATTGAGGTAGGTACGAATAGGAGTAGGGGAAAGTGTGGTTTAAAGAAAAAAGAAGTAAGAGAGTAAGAAAAAAATGAAATGAAACGGGTAAGACGAGAAGAAGAGGAAAGGAAGAAAGAAGAGGAGAGAGATAGAGCAAGAAAGTTGCTCTCTTGTGTAGGGGAGTCACCGAATATAAATACGAAACTCGGGTCGAAAAGTCAGTAGTCAGGAGGTTCGCGGGCATGGTATTGAAGTAATATATACATTAGTTTCTTTATATACATATATACATATATATGTATATATATATATATGTACGTGCATAAGTGCACAAATCGTAAACGCGCTTCTATACCTTCATTATTTTCTTCATTTTTCATTTGGGAAAAGTGCTCGGAGCAACGAGTTACATGTATTAAGATGGAGAAAGTCGACGAGTATTTAAATGCAAGCAAATTACAATATCACGATACCTCCGAAATCGTAGAGGAATTTGACAAAGAGTTAAGGGAGATGCATGGACGATGCATCGACCTTGGTTGTGGCCCAGGACAGGTTACTGTAGAACTGATCTTACCAAGATTGCCACGGGAATCCGTGATAATCGGTAAGATTCATTTACAAATTTTTCATTTAACCATATGATTATAACATTTTTCCTCGTGCAAAATAAAAATGTAGGAAAAATTTGATGTTTTTCTATATCAAAACTTTTTTTTAAATATCCTACGTATTCTCTAATAGGAGTTGATGTATCAAACGCCATGTTGGAACACGCAACGAAAAATTATCGCGAAAATCCACGCCTATCTTTTCTTCATTTGGACATCGAAACTTCAAATTTGCCGCAGGAACAAATAGCACGATACGACAATGCCGTCTCCTTTTACTGTCTTCATTGGTGTCACAATACGCGGTATTCTCTTATCTCCTCTTCTATTCTCTTCTCTTTCCTATTCTTCTTTTTATCTTCTTTTCTTTTCTCTTCTCTTCTATTCTCTTCTCTTCTTTTCTCTTCTCTTTTCATTCCATCTCGATTAAGATTTAAAAGTTATAACGAACGATAGAAAAGTCGTCTGAAGAGAGAGAAAAAAAAAGAAAAGAAAAGAAAAGAAAAGAAAAAACTATCGATATCAGATCTTTCGCTTACGTGCTTAGGCTGGCCTTCGAGAATATCTTCAAATTACTTCGACCTGGTGGCAAGGCATTGATTATGTTCCTCGCATACAACGACGGTTTCGATGCCTACGTCAGAATACACGAGAATCCACGTTATCAACCGTACATGCAGGTATCGTATCGATCTTTATTTCAATCCTGAAATTTCTCTTCTTCGTAATTATATTTTCTGAATTTGAAAATCGCATAAATATCGATTTAAAACTGAATGACCAATTCGTACCTGATCTGTACAATTGCAAATTTTAATAATAAATCATTAAACTATAACAAATTAAATCGATCCCTTCTCCTTTAATATTCGATCTATTAAATTGATCTCGACGAACAAATCGAACGAATGAATTATATTTCGTTTATCCTCGATAATGATCTTTATCCTTTTGAAATATCGTGAAAATACATATTTCAGGATGCTCATAAATTCGTCCCGTATTTTCATCGTAGCAACGATTCGAGAGGCGCTCTTAGATCCATCCTCGAGGATATCGGATTCAATGTTCTGCATTGCAGCAAACGAGAAAAGAGCTTCGTATATCAGAACATTCAAAGTTTAAAAAGTAAAATAAATTTATCGTATGACAATGCAAATGAGTTTAATGAACGATCGAATTAATCCCGATAAATGATCTCGTTATTGCAGAACACGCATTAGCTGTAAATCCCTTTATATCGAGAATACCAGAGGGTGATTTAAAGGAAGAATTCGAAGACATTCTGATCCGAGAAATTATCAGCCGAAAAATTCTATTTCCAAATAAGGCCGACAAATGTCAACAAGAGTATAGCGTATTAGATAGATATCACATTTTGGTGACGTATATGGAGAAACCTTATACTAACGTAACTACGAAATAAATAAGAAAAGTATCTAATATCGTTCGATAAGAGAAAAAAGAAAGAAAGAACGATAAAAAAAGAAAAAAAAAAAAGGGAGAAGAAAAAGAAAATAAGGAGGAAAACAAAATAAGCAAATGAAAACGATGTTACAGATATCAACGCGTTATATCATAACGCCTTTTAATTAGAAACCATTGATAGAAATTGAAATGATAAAAGGAAAAAAGACAAGAAGAAGAAAGATAAAGATTAATGAAGAAAGACAGAAAGAAAGAAAGAGTAAAAAAAGAGAAAAAGAAAAAAAAGAACGATTCAATGTCCTACGACAATAAAGTTTATTGTATACTGTGCCTTTAATTTTACAATACAATACAGCCATTTATAGAATATCGTTATAACTCTTGAATCATCATGTGGTATCGTGTGTGGTTTCTTATCCACCAAAGCAGGTAACAACTTTTTCTCTAAATTCCTTTCTTCTTTTTTTGTCTAGAAAATACATCCAGTTTGACGGCTTATCTTATGGTTTATTAACAGCAATTTTATACATATATATATATGTATAATATATATATATATATATATATATATATATATATATATATATATATATATATAAGTGCGTGTGTATTGTGTGCGTATATATTATATATCGATACGCAATCTATTATCCAAATTTTAACATGCACAGGGAAAGGAAAATATCTTTTTATTACAATTTTGTAAACGAATGTTCGTTCGTTTAATTCTTCTTCCTTAAAGCATGTTTCAATCAGAATATAACAATCGTTTTAATTTACAGCGCATCATCTCAGAGTCTCTTTTTATCTTTCCTTTTTTTCCCGACGTATACACACGCACGTATATACAATATATGTATATTGTATATTATACGTTAATTGCAAGTCGCAACAATCAGATAATTTTCATAAAACGAGATTAAGGAGGAAGACTTAAAAGGAATACTTAACGCGTTGGAAGCATTACGAACGAGATCGCGCATGCGAAAGTATTTTATCAATATACACAGATTTATCTTTTTCTGTAACACAATGATAGAGATAAATTGTAAATTAGATATACATACATTATCAATGATGACTATTGATATATATTCATTTCTTATCAAGATGTTGTATTCTGTTAATTTGCGTGTCAGCTGCGAAATAGGAAACATCGATTTTGCACAACACAAATCTTTCATATATTATTTCGATCTACGATACTTAATTAATATAAGTAAGTAAGTAAGTAAGTAAGTAAGTAAGTAAATGTGTGAGTAATAATTCATTAATAATGTTGCAGACGTGGATACATTGACTCGATTATTGACACGATAATTGTAAAATCTTATCGGTCATTTCGAAATTGTCTATATCTTTATCACTTCAAATTCACTTTTTTTTTATATCCAATTAATTTACAATAGCGCATTTGAGATTAGAATAAAAGAGTTTCGATTGTTTTAGAATCGTTCGTTCGAAATATAGGAGAGCTTTTCAGGATTAAACGAGTATTGCTCGTAAAGTGATCCTAAACTGACGATTCACCTTATCCTATATGCCTTAATTCTTAATTACATATATGCGATAGGTATAATAGGTACGTACATTTATTAATTACACTCTACGACGTTACAGTTAACGAAGCGATATATACATATATATAAGTATATATAATATATATATATATATATATATGTATATCGAGTGCGTTACTTAACTCGTATATCCTTAATCGTAGAAAGAACATCGAACATTGAAAACGTTTAATTTCTTAATTATTTAAATATTAGTTTTTTTGTTTGTTTGTTTTTTTTTCGTTTTCTTTTTTTTTTATGGGAAAAGAAAGAACAAATGTTTGGGGGTATCGAATGATGAAGGATGATCAAGGGCAAGGCACAAGTGAATGAGAGGAGAAATTATTTTTAGATGAAAACTAATAATCTCTTTGTTGTCTTAATAATCCTAGAGCCGAATTGATTTTCATTTTAATTCATTTTGTCTATCTCTTTAAATATCATTGACTTTCGCTTGGACACCTACTGTGTATATACATATATATTTTATACGACAGTAATGGACAAATGTTTCAATTCGATTGACGATTTAAAATTTTGTTGTTTCTATTTCGTAATTGTAACGCAAAAGAAAACGATTCAATGATTATTAGTATATACGAAATAGTTCGTCGATGTATTTTATTCGTCGGGTCACACTTGACTCAATTTTTTTTCAACATTGACCAACTGTCCCGAAATAAAATTATAAATAATATTGATTGTACGCGATATAAAGGAATTTTTTTTTTTTTTGTATAGTTTAAAAATGTGTATAACATTGCATATTTTATTATCGGTAAGAAGAAAAGCAAAAAAAAAAAGAAAAGAAAGAGAAGGGAGAAAAGGGAAAGAAAAAACAATATAGAGATCAGTATTATAATGTTTTTTCGAGCACGTAAAAGTTAACGATTGGAATGTGAGAAAAAAAAAAGAACTGAAAGATCATCAATTGTGCGAGGGAAATTTGTCTGTAAAAAATCACATGGATAATACAGATTTGATTTAAGGAAGGAGAAGGATATGATCGGAGAATAATAAACAAAAAAATAAAAAAAGAAGAACAATGCATGAACACAACAAAAATCATTATTTACGACATAATCACATATACAAAATTCGAAGAGAAAAAGAAAAGAAAAGAAAAAAAGAAAAAACTAAAATGAAATGCATAGAAAAAGAAATATGTGAAACGAGTATTGGACTCCTATATTATAAAATTCATATTAGATATATCTGTTAATCGTGTATCACATGAAACCATCGGTAGAAACACGAGGGAATAAATAATAATAATAATAATAATAATAATAATAATAATAATAATAATAATAATAGTAATAGTAATAGTAATAGTAATAGTAATAGTAATAGTAATAGTAATAGTAATAGTAATAATTAAAAATGAATGGAAGGAACACGACATAACAAAAGTGGAACAAAAGTTACAACAATTTTTAAATATTAACGCGTCGATCACGATATACTATTTTTGAGGAAGACAACATTTTTGAACTATCTATTTGCTATTTAGATGCAAATAAAAATTCGAAGAATATGTGTGTGTGTATATATATATAAAACAAATGATATAATATATTTTCATTTGTAGAAAAAAATAAAGATATAATGTAAGAGTTAAAATTGATCTTGATAAATAAATCGATAAATAAAAATAAAGTTTTTTTCTTTGAATTTCTATTTTGAAATGGAAATATCCCCATACATATATTTTTCTTGTGCATACGACAACAACATTGATCATTACCTAAAAACCACATATTTGCTTCGTTCAATTATGATCCATTCTTATTTTGATTATACGCAAATATTTAATTTCTAAAAGATAAATCGTATAACGTGATCAATATTAAAAATCAATCGATTAAGAGATATTATTTCGTTGATGAATATAATAAAAATTTTCTTCGTCCCTCATTATCAATTTACAAAAAGAGATAGACATACGAAAAAAAAAAACAGATTACATTATATTCTTATATTTAAAATTCTAATAATTGTTTATGTTTGAATAAAAATAAAGTTCAGACACAACGTTATACGATTCCTCCTATATATATATATATATATATATATATATATATGTATGTATGTATGTATGTGTGTGTATATATATATATATATTCGCATTTAACTAATAATCGACACGAGATCGATCGAACTAATCTCTAAAAAATCCCTGATCCATCTAATTAGAATACTTTGGATAAACGGAAGAAGAATATACAAATCTCGAGAGAAAAAATATTTTCACTTTCGAAAAAGAAAAGGAAACAAAAGAAAAAAAAAATACTAAAACTACAAGAAATGAAAACGAAAATGAAAAAAAAAAGAATATATAATAATAATAATAATCTTTCACTGTATCCAACTTATACAACTAATACAATACATATTATTACATCGTACCGTGAATCGATGTGAAGCACATCTCCAAAAAAAATTAAGATCAACTTTGAAAACATATTTGATACATATTCAGGTACGGAAAATCGTTGTTACATATGGTAGTAAATATACAATATATTCGACGGAGATCAAAGATCGATCATAAAGAAGCATGAAATATAATATCTATTTCTTAACGCGTAATGGAAGATCCAAAGAAATAAAAAAAAAAAAAATATATATATATATATATCCATTGCACGTCTACGATTGACTTTCTTTTTTTAAATGCACATCATTTTCTTATTCGAAAAAAATTAACCAATGGATTGTTTAAAAAAATAAATAAAACCAAATGATTTTTATACGATCTTCCGTAGGCCGTACAATGATACTGTACAATAATTTATACAATATGTGTGTATATATATATATATATGTTATGCATATATATGATATATATATATATATATATATAATTTCTCTTTGTACAATAAAATCTTTGCATTCGGAGAAATCGTACTTTCATATTACGTATTTACGTATATTAACAACAACTTAAAACCAAGATAAATGATTTAATAAGTTTGGCAAGATCGCAGCGTTAAATTTAACGATTCAACTTGATTGATCGACATGAAAATTATTGATAAATCATGATGTGTTGTAACTTGATTGGCACTAAGGAAATATATATATATGTATGTATATATATATATTTATATATATATATATATATATATATATATATATATATATATATATATCAGTGAAATAGTGTATTGCATTCGATAAAATCAAACTAGTAAGATATTTTTCTAAAAAATAGCTGTTACACACCAGGTCTAACTCGTAATTTTCTATTCTACTATTAACAACATCAACAGCAACAACACATAATATATTCAACATCGACAATATATATATATACATACATATATATATATATATATATATATATATTATTT
Source organism: Vespa crabro (assembly GCF_910589235.1). NCBI lineage: Eukaryota > Metazoa > Arthropoda > Insecta > Hymenoptera > Vespidae > Vespa > Vespa crabro. Next base: position 4,982,418 of record NC_060971.1, on the reverse strand, counting down.
TAACTATATATACAGTGGTATATATATGTGTATATTTATATAATATGTATATATCTCTATACGTAATATAACAAATACACAATTTTTATATATGTGTATACACATATTACATAATATAAAAAGAAAATCTGTAATATACAACTGCTGTTCTGTATATAAAGTATCTTGTATGATAGACGTATACAAAGATACGATAATTAATTAATATGGACAGTTAATACAATAACAAAGAAAATTCGTATAAAAAGATATGCAATAGGAGTTTAAAACAATAGGAGTAACCTTGAGAAAGTTTTAAAAAAAGGAAAAGTTAAGATTAAAGGAAATTAATGGCAAAGAATCAATCACACTGAAAAATAGGATATGTCTATGCTAGAACATATTCAAAATATAAAATCTTTCACAATTGATTATACCCAATAATTATAAATGATCTAAATATAGTATAATATCTCATCTTTTCTCTCTCTCTCTTTCTCTCTCGCTCTCTCTCTCTCTCTCTCTCTCTCTCTCTCTCTCTCTCTCTCTCTCTCTCTCTCTCTCTCTCTCTCTCTCTCTCTCTCTCTCTCTCTCTCTCTCTCTCTGTTTCTCTTTCTCTGTCTCTAGAGATTCTCCAATAGAGCGTAACAGACTATAAAGTCACACATAATTCTTTCTAATGTATATAACATCGATGTATACGTATACGTACATGTTTTCGTGGGATAATATTAAATACGGCACACATTTATATGAATCTGCAACATTCTCATCTTTTAACAGATCGTACTCTTGTTTACTGCTTAATTTGTTAATATTAATATTTACTAAGTAGAGACGAAACCAAGTGTGTTACCATCTTTTTTCTCTTTTTAAATGCTTATCCACCTGTAATCATCGTCATTCTTAAATTAAAAATCTGTTCCTCTTCAATTAAATTTGAGCGAGCGCAGTTGTTAATAAAAAAAAAAAAAAAAAAAAAAAGATTAATTCTCTTTTACGTAAAACTCTTGTAACGCAAAACCTTGAAATTTATTAATTATACTTAAGGATATAATACGAAAAAGGAAAAAGTTCACATTTCATCAATTAACCATCTCATATATGAATATTGTTATTGCACGGGCACGATGCAATTCTTGTTATTTAATTTGCAAAATTTTTAATTTAATCTCTTGAAATAATTGAAAATCAAACGGAATTTTGTAAATATTTATATTATATATATATATATATTTCATGTGAAAATATTGTAGATTTCAACATAAGAAGAATAAATATAAATTCGATATATTACTTTTTTCCAGACATATATATATATTCGTGTATCGCTCTGAAGAATATAATTTATTGATTCCTGAAAAACAACGATATCATTAAATCATCTCTATTTGAAAATATCTATCGACATTTATGACAACAAATCGTTCTTGAAATAATCCCGTAACATCACGCGAACGAGAATATTGGAATTTGCAGACATTAAATGCCATGAGATCACGTATTCGAAGTATATATGTATATATCTTTCTTTTTTCTTTTTTTCTTTCTCTCTCTCTCTCTCTCTCTCTCTATATATATATATATATATATATATATATATATATATATATATATCGATTATATCATGTACTAGATTAGAAAAACATTGACGTTAGGATTGACCCATCAGATGTCGGGTGGTATATTTCTTTTTTCTTTCTTTCTTTCTTTCTCCTTTTCTTTCTTTCTTTCTTTCTCCTTTTCTTTCTTTCTTTCTTTCTCTTTTTCTTTCTCTCTTTCGCGCGAGCGACATGTTTGAAAAAGCTTAACGTCGAAGTGTAAAAAAATATCCCGTTGAAATAAATAAAGCGGCAGCGGCAAAGTATCAACGATAGATCATAGTTTATCAACAGCCCTTCATTTGGGCTCAGTCTCCAGATCGAAGGGAACAATTTACACACACATATATATATATATATATATATATATATATATATATATATATATATGCAACCCTTCGGAAACTTAAAGGACACAGTAGCAACACGGCGCCTCGCTAAAATAATTCAACAAACGTCTACATTGCATAAATATCGTAGTCTTTTTTTCTTTTCTATAAATCCATCCACTAGTATATAGTAATAGTAGCAGCTCTCGACAACTCGCGATCGATTGAAAGTTAGACACACAACAAGATTATACATACGCACGCACGTAAACACGTACGTACGCACGCACATGCACACACACATACGCGCACATAAGATAAATTCTCTTAAATAGATCACTCGGACAAGATAATATACCCTAAGTCCATTTACAATTATAATAAGATTTCTCTTGTACGATTACGATATAGCTTATATTATTACATTATATATATATATATATATATATATATATATATATATATATATGCGTAACTTACATAGTTAAACATATACGATAGAAACAATAAGGACAATGTTACATGAAGTAACATTTTTGATTGTCTTCCTCGAAAGAGGTTCCGCTTGTTGTAGTCAATACAATCGATGACTACACAGCATGAAATTTATACAGATCATTCTTGTCTTTACAAATAAACTTCCCCTTCTTTCTAATCATACTTTTCTATAATGAGAATTTACACTTCTCATCCATGGAATATATATATATATATATATATATATATATATATATATATATATATATTTTTTTAGGAACAGAAGATATATATATATATATCTTCTGTTCCTAAAAATTCCAATTTTTACCATTGATAATCTTAATAATCAAATTTGTAAAACAAGAAGTATTTGTATATATGCACGTGATACACAGAAAATCTGAGATTATCTATTTTTTCTCGTATTATTCTTCGTTTTCTTATTCTTTTTTTTTCTTCTCTTCTTTCTGTTTTCTTCTTTTGCTTCTTCTTCTTCTTCTCCTTTTTTTACTTTAATGTTCTTTCCTTTTTTCTTTTTAAACTCTTTCGCGTCCAAACAAAACTTTCACGAAAATGTACGAATTATCTAAGAACCCTTTCGTAAGAGATCACAGCGATGTTCTTCGCGATTTGCTATCAAATAAAAACTGACAAACGAATGTAAAAAATACATGATTAATTTGTCAGATATATATATATATATATTTATACATATTTATATATATATATATATATATATTATATAAATTTACTCTTGTATGTGAAAACATACGTATTACATTCTAAAAAAAATTTATTATCGAGAGCGTAAGATCCAAATGGAAAATAATAATTTTTTCCGATATATTCCAGGATATATACCAGATTTCATTTTTAAAAATGTCTTTAATATGGAGTACTTTCAGTCAAAATATACATATATATATACACATGTGTACATATATATATATATATATATATATATATATATATACACATACATATCAGATCACGTAAGCGCTCTTTCAGATCTTCGCTATGTCTCAACGATTCTCTCTCAGGCCTAAGAGAATTCGTTCTTGACTGTGATCTGCCGATGTCTGACGAATATGATCAAATCATTTTGATTATAGATCATTGTAATAGACAACATTTTGGAACGCGATTCAGAAGTAGTCTGGTTTAATTAAATAACGCCTTATGCATATAACAACAAGAATAAGTGTTAGCACTTAGGAAGATTTACTCTCTTATTTAGAATTATATATACTCTCTTCTTCTCTCCTCTTTCTCTCTCTTTCTCTCCTTCTTTCTATTTCTTTAAATACATACATACATATATATATATATATATATATATATACATATATATATGTTTTCTTTTTCCACGCTTTCCTCATACTTAATAACAATGAGAACGGAAATCAATGTTCCATTAGTTTTCAATGAGTAGTAGCTCTTTAATACTGTATAAACAACGGCAGATTTAACTCGGTTGTTTGAAAACTTCTCACATAATTTATTTCTTTTCTGTTTAAAGAATCGATGAAATGTTTTTCGATAATGAAAAGATCGAAAGGCAGCATGCTCGTATGCTAGGTAAACCTCGATCGATCCAAACTCAAATTCAGTTTCAATTGCGTTTATTCATTCGATTAATAGTACGTATATATACGTGTGTATATACATACATACATACGTACATATATACATACATACATATATATATATATACACTCATATATATATCCAAAGTATTTCAATGGAAAGTGGCCATCAGGATTATTATATAATCTAAGCGATTTTTTCGAAAAATATCAGGACAGGTCAATTTTATTATTGATAGGAGCAGATTCTTATCGTATATTCATTCATTTCGAGCTAACCTCCTTAAAATTCTTAAGTGATAACGGAGGTCAAATGGTGTCATTTGAAAGATATTTTAATTCTCTTTACGATGGTGCTATATTTTCTTTTTTTTTCTCTCTTTTCTAATTTTGAGTTAATCAGTTCTCGATAAAAACAAAATTAACCTATCTCAGCGTTTTTTCCTTTTCTTTTTTTTTAAATCATTAGATTTCAATCCCGTTGGACAATTCATTTGGATACTCTATATATACATATATATATATATATATATATGTGTGTGTGTATGTGTGCGTATATATATATATATATATTTATGGTACTAACGTAAGAGATAAATTTATCTAAGAAGATATAAAATTATCTTATACGTCGTTCGAATTTTAAAATCGAGACGTTAGACATTAAAATCTCATTTTATGTACACACGATGTATGTAGTATTGAGACCTTGCTCATCGAAATTTTTACAATTGACGAGCTGCCTAAGATCATATTCTCTTTCTCTTTCTCTCTCTTTCTCCCTTTTTTGTTTTTTTCTTTTCTTTTCTTTTCTTTTTTTTCTTTACTTTTCAGAAAGTATATCTGCCGTTTAACAAATCCACTATTCTATCCTGCCATCGTCGGATAGAGTTTCATCAAGAGCTATTCAATGTATCAACATCGTCAGTATTTTCATTTGGTATATTGTCCAAATTTTCACTGAGACAATGTAATGTATAGAATATCATCTCGTTTCATTAATTAATACGTATTCTCACTGAGTGATTCAGGCATACTTGTACCACCTGAGGGTGATAATGGTAACTCTCCACTTTCATATTTACTACAACGACTATTATACTCTGCCTGCAGAGTGGCTTTTACCTAAAAATTTATATATCACATCATTATAAACCATAAGAGAAAATATTTTTATGTAGAGAAGAAACTCTTACATTAGCTTTTTCCTCCTCCAACCTCTGTCGGACCTCTTCGTGTTGCCTTTCCAACTCTGCCTTCTTTTTCTCATAAATTTTTTTCAATCTAGTACATTCGTTAACACCTTTTTCCACTGTCGACTTAGCGACTTCTCTCTTCATCCGATCTAATTCGGCCTTGTCCTTATGTACCTTAGCTAACTGCTTGACCTGTGTGTTTTAAGGATATAATATATATGTATAAGAATTTTGTGTGGAAGAAAAAAAAAAAAAAGAAATAACGAAATAACAAATCTACTAAACGTATTCTATTTAACGTTAAGATCTTTTTTAATCACTCTCTTTTTTTCCATCTCAAAAGGAATGAAATCAATCGAAGAAAGAAATATAAATGAAGCATATACCTCGCCGTGTCTACTGGCTTGAAGTTTACGCATAACATCAGCTGTTTCCCTTTCCTGTAGAACTCTTAATGTTTTCAATTGATTCGATTGCGACGTACGCATCACCTTCTCTATTGTGGCAAATACGCTTTCATGATATTTCTCTTGTAATTCACGTTCCTGTTGTATGTGTGCTTTACATACAGCCAATAATCGTTCACTTTGACTTCTAGGTAAGCCTCTTGATAGACCTTCAACGCCTTCACGATTTTCCATGTCAGAACATTCGGAAGTTTCTGCCAGAGTTATAGTACTTAAACCAACGTCACTTGAGAAGCTGTTCGAGAGAAAAATAAAATAAAAATAAAGAAAAGAAAGAAAAACAAAAGCAACAATTTAATTATTATTTCGAATAAGTAAATCAAACACAACGTACATATGTATATATATATATATACATCGATACTAACATGTTTCTACTTGATAATCGTTTCACCAATTTATGACTCATGCAAAACTTGGACTTATGCTTTTCTCCATCGAGAGAACCCTTTTGGGATTGTATTCGTATTTTTTCCTTCTCATGTTTTTTTCTTAAAGATTCCAACTTTTTCTCAAGCTCTGACTTCTTCTCCTTTACGAGTTTATTTTCCATAAGTTTTTCCAAAGATTCAGCAACTATCTCTTCGCTCGCTAAACGGAAAAAAATTAATATTGTGAACGCTATCTTTGTAGTTTTTCTATCTTTGTTTCTTTTTCAATAATATTTACGTACTGATATTATCCTATATACTTACTACTACTAGCATTGACCGGACTTTTATTTGCAGATGCATCAACGAACTGGACTACAGGAGATGGTGCATTATCTTCAACTTCTGGTGTTTCAGAAGTATTTATACCAATAATCGATGGTCTACCATGTGTACTGCTTGTTGCTGGTTGAAGACCTGGTAATTCACCTACTGATTGCACTCGTTTTGTCTTAACAGTCTCTTCCTGAAAGAAAAAATAGATATATTTAGAATTGAGACAAACGAAAGGAGAAATGAGAAAACATTTGAGAAATTAATATGACTTAATTAATTGATTAGCGAATTTCATTGTTATAATAACTTACGGTAGATTTAGAAACAGTTGGTGCTTCGCCAACTTTATCTTTTTCCTATAAAATGTTAGTTTAAGGGTTAGTGAATATTGGCGCGTTAGTTTAATATCATTTATCAATCTTCAATACTCACCTCAATTTCTTCAGAAGGTTCGTCTAAACAATCAGTAAGAACCATTAATTGCTTCTCTCTCTTTTCCACTTCGCTTTGATATTTTATCGGATTAGCCAAAGCTTCAGCTAATTCACTAAGGCCGTCTGGTACGTAATCTTTGACAATCACATGTAAAAATAGACTCGCTAATGGTAACGGTTGACCACATTCTGTTCTAAGCGCAACGTGTCGATATCCTGGACACAATCCCACTACAGGTAATACTCTATGACCAATCAATCGACCAGATTCTTCATATGCAGCTATTCTGATGGAAGCTAATTCTGGTAATACTACCTAATGTAAATCAAGGATATTTCCAATGATATTAATCATTTAATAATGTCAGGTAAGTTCGATTGAGAGAGAAAGAGTTTCTTGCCTTTTTAAATACAAATGGTTCCTCGTCGTAAACAGGATTGATTCCATTATTAGGAACAATTTTCGTACGAAATTTTTTTCTCACTGTGTCCGCTGGAAGACCGAACATATCCACCTCAACATACGTGCCTACTCTTTTATCAGTCAGAAATTGAGCTGATATCACATGAATATGTACTGTCCCTGCTATGATACCATCGACCGTTGATTCCGCAAAAGGATCCAATCGACGATCCTTCCGTCTCATAAATTCTGGCTTTAATATATAACCAGAACGTTGATTATATTCAAAAATTCCCAAATTCAGTTGCATCGCCAGATCTAACGTGTAAAATAATCAAATAAATATAAAACTTTCTGATACTTTTATACGCTTATGTAATTATATTATAATAACACTTATTACTTACCAAGTGTTTGATAATTTAGGGCAACTAATTGGCAACCTGCGTTCCAAAATACCTGAGGCATAAAGTTACTCGAATCAAATCGTGTTCCGGCTGGATAAACTCTCGACAATTGATGTTTATTATAATTAACAAATTCCAATGGTCTTTCCTTTAAAAGTGTCGTGGCCTGTTTTTCATCAAACGATGACATTTCATACATTCGATTTTTTTCTATAATAAAAAAAAAAAAAAAAAAAAAAAAGAAAGAAAGAAAGAAAGAAAAAAGAAATGAAAAAGGAAAAAGAAAAAGAAAGAAAGAAAAAAAAACACGATTAATATTAAAATATTCGTAATAAATATTATATAGGCACGTGCATATATTACATTTCAACAAATATAATTACTTTCAGCCGATTCAAAACTATTAAAATGAACAGGTTGCACGTAATTGACTAATGCTGAAATTTCCGCGCCTGCTTCTGTTTCTTTCGCTGCAGTTGCTACTTTATCGGGTGCAGCAACTTTATCACTCATCCTGAATTTAATGTCTTCTACATTAGATTCATCTTCCTCTGTACTTGATTCGTCTTCATCATCTATATATATATGTCAATTAAAAAATAAAAAAGAGAATTATTTTAGTAAATTAATGCACGTCTATATCAAGATGCAATAATATTTGAAATAATCTTTATATTTTGATAGATACCATCGTCTTCTTGCGTACTATCTCTACTATTCTGTCTCTGCTGAAGCATCGGTGCATGAGATACATCTCCATTTCTAATTTGTTGTTCGCCATTATTAACAACCCCATCGACTACTTCATTTTCGGGTATTATATCCGGCGGTGGACCATTTTCCCCTTCAGCCGCTAAATTTACTATGCCATTCTCATCGGTTTCTTGAGGAGTTTCTTCACCATCCAATGGTAATGCATATGGCTTTTTATGATGCTTCTTATGGTGGTGATGATGATGTTTCTTCTTATTTTTTATTATAATTTTACGTTTAAGTAAAGCTGGAGGAGGTAATTCTTGTCCGGGTTCCAGCTAAAATATAAGATAAAATTAAAGTATCGTTTATTACTTAAATAACGATAAATATATAAATTTCGATATAAAAATGTTAATACTTTATGAGAATCGAGAGGTGCATCTAATAACATTTCACCAAATAATTCTCTACAATATTGCGCTATTTTAGCTTGCTGCCGTGGATTACAGTGATTTTCAAAACTAAGTATTACGGGAAATTCCGATGTTTTAAAGGCACTCTCAGCAATTGCCTCTATGACATCTCGTGCGTGAATTTCAGGTACAAATGTATACCTGAGAAAATCACATTAAAATAAATTGGAATTCCATTAAGGAATGTCATTTATTGATCTTTCTTTTTTTTTTTTTTTTTCAAATTACCCATGAACAATAACTGGTTCATCAAACTTTCCATTCCAAAAGTCTAGTTCAACGCAGCGACAGCCAGCAAGTAAACATTGACGATAAATTTCTACTGAACTTTTTCCTGTAAGCTGATGACCTAAAATCGAAATCCATATTTATCCTTTGATAAAAAGAAGCTAGAATTAATGTATATACATAATTTATAAGGGATGCTTTTTCAGAGACTCTCCATATACCTGTTAAATAAGTATTATGACTAGAATTTATAAAATAATGAGCAAGTGGTTGATCCATATCATCAGAAAGTTCAAATTTGGTCACAGCAACAATTGGATTATCCTCACTCATTAAATATCTTAGAAATCCATCAAAACTTAACTGTCCTCGATTGGCATTATATTTATTTGGTTCATATTGTATTATTATGTCTTTTGCTCTTGCTTCATTTGCATATGGATAAAGTATTTCATTTAATCGCGGATCCCTTTGCGTTTTATTTAAAAACTCTACAAACTGTTTAACCGACATTAATCTACGTTTTGTATTGCCCACAATTCCTTCAAATACTTTTTCTACATCTGATCTCTGTGTAAGAGATTTATAAAAATTAAAAAAATCTTCAAATTGGAATTTTTGAAGAGGTACAGCATCATTCTGAAAAAAAAAGAGACATATTTACAATATAGCTTGAAAAATAATTACAAAGAAAATAATGTAATTTTAAAATATAATGATATAAATAAGAACATAAACTTACTTTTCCAGATGGCAGACCTGATATATCAAGTGCTTTTTCTACGCGTTTACGATCTTCCTTATTTTGCGTAAACATTCTGATTATACTGAAATATAATTCAGTTTGAATATATTTAATAGGATCTATATATTACAATAAAAAATACATCAATTGTAATAGCAAAACTTTACGTACTTCTTTACTGGTATTTTGCCTGATTTATCAATTGTGAGTATTAATCTTGTGTGTGCCTTCTGCAAGAACATAGTTGTACTTGTATTGAGCTGTGTTAAATTGTATGCTAACTGCAGAAGTTGATCGGTCCAATGTTGTGCAATTTCAGCACGCGTTGTGCAAAAATTAATAAATGTCATATTAACAAAGTCAGATCCATAGCAAATTGTTACAGTTTTGTCTTCTAAAGAGTCTTGAGATCCCATAGTTACAAGAGATTTTAGTTTTGGATCCTGCAAATCAAATTATTCTCTACTTGAAGAAACAGACTTTATACGATATAAAAGTTAATATAATTTACAATCCTTATATTTACTAATACATTTCTCGTATATTTAATAAAATAAGCTAAATATAAGTTTCATTGTATCGCCGTTATTCAAATGAGCACAATATTTAAACTGGATTATACATGTATAATACAAACCATAGGAATCTATTCATTATTATCTATATTGATTTATGGGAAAATTGATAATGAAAACTAGTTTCCTTTCTATATGACTACCATTGTTTTCAACTTGTATCCAAGATAGAAAGGAGAAAAAAAGATGAACTTATAGAAAGAACATAAAGTAGGTAATGTTCTATTTATACTTTTATCAATAATTATTATGTAGTGCTGTGCGTCATTATCATCTACTCAAAGACATGGTTTAATTATAGATATCCCTCAAAGCAATATCCATATCTGTTGCAGTGATGCATATGTGCATTATTAAATACTCTTATCTTTCTCAGAGTAAGCACAGGTGATGCATATTATATTGCATACAGCATATGTAAGATGTCTTGCAAGTTTTGAGAAAAAATTAAAACATGAAAGTTTTACGCTCAAACAGGATAACAAAATTTATAATCAAAGTATAAAAGAGGAGGAGATGTAATATTACTACCTTTGGTATTTTGGCATATTTTCCTGTGCGCGTATCTCGTATTGTAGCTATGTCCAAGATGTCCATCTCATTATTTTGATCTACCCAATGCAGATAAAAACCAAATTTATCTACTTTCAATGTTACTGGCGTTGCAACTCCAGAATCCTACATAAATATTCATAAAGCATCATAAATGTTAATCTATTTATTATTATATACTTATAATAATGATTATACTAAAAAGTAGATGATATATAAAATCAACTTAGATTTAGCAGAATTACAACTCATACGGCATACAAAATAGCTCCAATGTGCAGCATCAACTATATTCTACGGGTCAATTGTAGTATCGTATTGATACTAATACGAATGCTATATAATTGCAGTTAAACCATTTACTGAAAGGAAGCATACAAACCTCATCCCATTTAATAAACTTCTCTCCATCCTGTAGCTGCTGAGAGACCTCAACAGGCTTGGTCTGTACAGCGTTAATTTGGGCTTTATTGCCTGCCATCCTGACTTCGTGATACCGTACAAGTATATAATTTGCAGGCACTGAATAACTTTTAACATGGGCTTGAAAGGAAAGAAACGAGAGTCACGATGAATAAAAACAACGATGTTCGAGACCAGCAGCACAATACAATCTTCGGTAATATTGTTAAAGAAGATGACGAAGATAACGACGAAGATAGGGATGATAAAGACAAAAATGATGACGATGATGACGATGACGACGGCGACGACGGCGACGGCGACGATGACGGTGGCGACGACGACGACGACGACGACGACGACGACGACGACGACGACGACGACGACGACGACGACGACGACGACAATGATGATGAAGATAATGACAATAAAGACAGTTGCAAGGGCCACGATGATGGCCACAGAGACCACAACGACCACGACGACGACGACGACGACGACGACGGCGACGACGACGGCGGCGGCGACGACGACGGCGGCGACGACGACGACGACGACGTCGTCGACGATAGCTTCATGGATAACGTTTTCAACATCAGGGGCACCTCGTGGATCACCCCGTTACACTGACAGGCACACCAGTCTCATCGCACGCACGAAAGAAAACGATCTTGTGATTTATAAACGGCGTCGTCGTCGCCGTCCCTATTTCTACTCTCCTCTCCTTTCTTTCTTTATTCCTCTCAACCTCCGAATGATATCCCTCTTTCTCTCGGACACACTCCCTATCTATCTCCCTTTCCCCAAGAGTGTGATCGAGCGAACGTCAAACTCTCTCTCTCTCTCTCTCTCTCTTTCTCTATTTCTCTTTCTCTCTATCTCTCTCACTCTTGCTCTTTCTCACTCTCTCAATCTCCCTCTCTTTCTCTTTCTCTCTCTCTCTCTCTCTCTCTCTCTCTCTCTCTCTCTCTCGTTCTCTCTATCTCTCTTTTTCTCTTTATAAAAGATAAAGTATATTTTCACTCGACGTAAATTTTCTTAATCACAGCCGATTATCATCAACGTTAGCCCATTGACACACATATAGGAATAAAATAGAAAAGACCTGCATCGCGAGCAAAGTCAGACGCACGTGAATCGTTTGACACTCGTCCGGCCCCCATTCAGTGCACACTCGTAAAATAATAAAAATCCAACACGACTAACGCACACCTCATAATTATTTCGTATTCACGAACACTAATATGAAGTACATTCACTTTACTGATTCCAGAACTCGACATCCATTCGCGCGCCGTCGTACAAAAACCACCGAGCAGCAGCCGCTTATTTTAACTGCCACCAACTGATACCAGGTGGCACTCGCGAGGACAGCCCTGAGACGCGCGGTTATCACGCTTAAATTGATTTTAATGCGATGCGCCGGTTTTAGCTTTGTTAAAGAAACCATTAAAAATATATTAGTTCGACCATGTTTCGTTGATGCTTACGTATCCGACGATATATCGAATTTTAAATCTATATACATATATATACATATATACACATATGTAATGGAATATTCGGATTCTTTTTTTTCTCTTTTTCTTTCTTAATTATATATTCATATCTTTCGAGGTATACCAATCGTCTCATTCAGAGACGATATCTCTTTTATCGTATAAAAATTTTCCAAAGTAATTTTGCATCCATTTAAAAGATTAATAAAAAAAAAAAGATGTTCTCATCGATACTACGATTATATAAAAATAGTTACGTTTATATGAACTTTGCGAGAAAATTCTGCAAATCAGTACACTCCCCTTATGTACACACTTTATCTAAAAATAAGTACACGCCCTACGATGAAAGAAAGACTAATCACCTTTACCACATCCATTAAATCGATCCGGCTTTCTCTCCTTGCTATTAAACTTAAGTCAATTTGGTTTAACGAATGTGTAAAATAATCGCAACCATGTCACCCAGTCAGATATTATACACAGATATTATTGCCTTTGAAATTTGATGAAGTATATATACCTTATATGTATATATACCTTATACGTAATATACCTTATATATATTTACATTAGATCCACAATAATGACAGAGACATGTGTTTGTGGTATATATTTAAAAATATAATTAACTCGATAGAAAATAAGATTTGGCACTCTACAAAAATATTTTACATTTGTCACATGTATGCAATATATACTTGCTAACTAAAGAAAATAATATTATGAATGTATATTAATGTTGGGATAGGATTATAGATGCAGGGACTCTTTAAAAGACATCTTATTAATATTTATATAATATTAAAATATTATTACGTGGGCTAGTCTTTTAATTAGATTATCCATTGTATTGGAAATTGTTATATATATATTTTTTTTTAAGACTAGAATTCCAAAATTTCAACCATTAACTTGTAACGTGATTTCTCTCCTTCTCTCTCTCTCTCTCTCTCTCTCTCTCTCTCTCTCTCTCTCTCTCTCTTTCATAAGACTTATTTTTATTTTAAATAACTTTCTAATTTGTTTCTATAAAAACTATCTTTATATATTGATATAAACTAAAATAGTACCTTAACAATACTTCTGAAATCAAGAAAGTGTTATTTCATCTATTCAGATACTTGCTTAGATAAAGATTTCTGAATATGAAATAATATCAAATATACTTTCCAAACAACATATATGAGGTTAATGTATTGCAAAAAATAATTGCTATACATACAGCACTATCTTACAAGTATAAAACAGATATGAGAGTAATTTATTTGGTTTAGAAGTCTACCAGATCATCAGCATTTCTGTTTACTGGATCTCCTTTTAATAACGCAATGATCATACTATGAAAGAAAAAAATAAATTATTATAAAAAAAAGAACAGATTAAAGACAAAAAGCTTTTCATATATGGATATTACTTACCAGTAAAGGTAAAGAAAAAATAAGACTAAATAATATCCAAGATAGATCAAACAATTCCTAGTATGTCTTTTCAATTCTCCACGATTGTGGATCTCTGTAGGATCATATACACCCATATTTCCACTAGGGACACCAAAAAACTCATAGAACAACCAAAAAGTCATTGGTAAATTAACCAAAGTTAGTATTAATTGGCCATGTATTAATAACAAAAATACCAAAAATGTATGCGTCACTAATTTTGGAGTGACCCACTGTAAAATAGATAATAAACAATTAACAACAGTAAATCTTTTTCTTACTAATTAAATAAATTTAATACAATTACAAGTTTAAGATACTTATAAATATGGAGACTTATACTTTCATATGAATAAAAGTAATATACACAATTTAATATGATAATATTCTTAAAAATTTACCGCATTTAATTTTGAACAACATTGCTGAGCATTTAAATAATCACATTCGAGATCTGATAACGTAATAATCTATAAAGATACATCAAGAAAAATACAGCGAAAATGGTGGAAATGTAAGAGAAAAATGGTTATTAATTAAAAATATAAAACAACGCCGCAATTCGGTTAAAAAATAATAACGAGGCTAGATCAAATACGGCGCCGGCACATGTTTGCCATATTGCAGAAACAATATGATGTATAAAAATCCCTAGTAAAAGCTTGAAAATAACAATAATACATATATTGAAATATCATATATGCAAGCCATGTCGATTGTATGTGTAAGGTATATAGGTAAGAAAGGATACAAAATATACTAAAAGAAAGAGCACAGATCCGGTATTAATTAAAGCGATGGCAAATAATAATGGCTCTGATATCAAGCCCATAGCGAAGATATGTTAATTTTAAGTAATGCACGCGCTCATAAATGTTTGTCTTCTTCTTTAGTATATCACTCAACCTATTTTCTGCACAGTAAGTTTTCATAAAGCATAAGTCAGTAACCGCGATAGAAGTCGACACTAACACGTGCGCCACTCTGTGTTGTATCATGGAATTTAAAAGTATACTGTCGATAACAATAATTCACATTTATGAATTCAACACCCGTATTAATTTACATTCTATATGTTTTTCTTATAAAAAAGAAAAAAAGAATGGGTTCATCAAAGAGATATAATTAAATATCGATTTATATTAAATTAAATTAACCTATTTATCCTTCCGTAACTTCGATAAATATTTGAAAGTATCATCTAACATTACGTATCATAACGTCTGACTCACACATTCGTCATCGTTCTTAGAAATTTAATCAATTCTATCAAGGATTCTATGAATTTACATATTGATAGGCATAAAATGTTGTTTTAATTCAACAAATAATGGAAAGTTTCCAAGTATCTGTCATATAAATTATAAGTTTCTTACATTTTCATGATTATCATATCGTTCACCTATTTTAATGTATGATATTTGAAAATTTATTTTATATATACGAGATTTAATTATTATATAATCTACAGACAAAATATTTACTTCCTGCTGTAACAAATACAAATTAATAAACTACAATTTATATACACACACACACACATATATATATATATATATATATATATATATATATATAAAATATGTATATATGTAAATATAAAAACAAGTTTTCTACTTACCGACGTTTAAAATTTAGTTCTGACACTGACTACTTTCTATTGTCGGTACCATAGATTATATTTTTAGAAGTCCGAAAAGAATAAATTCTTTTATATAATATAAATCTAATAAAAACATTATTTCTTTCGTAAGGCTGTTCATTATCCTTGAAGTATTATTCTTAAACTCGCTATTGGCGTAAACGTTGTTTTTGACGCGTTTTACGTGAAAAATTAGTTTCATATAGTAGCGCCCTCTGGAACTTTTCGGCAAAAAAGAAGAAGCTCGTAACTCCATTACTAATTTTCATATAAACAATTGAACGATGTGTTTTGATTCAGTGAAGTAAACAATTACTTTTTTTTGACTTATGTTTGTAAATTGACGCTCAGATTTTCTAATTCATTCTAAACTTACGAAAAACTCATAAAATGGGATAAATATAAAATAATTTTCATTCAATATTTTCATTTAATATCAGAATCATTGTCTTCATCTAATACCAATAAAAACGAACTGTTCACGATGATTAGTTTCTGAATTACAAACGAAACTATGCATGATTTTCTTATTATAATTAAACTACTCGTTTTTAAGGAGCTGCTTTCAAGGATTTGCTTTATATTTTTAAATAACTAGATAATGAATTTTTAGATCAACATTTTTAGCAATTAATATAATAATTCTAATTTATCTTACACTGCAAAAAGGTATCTCTCGAAAAGATAGTAATCAGTTTCTATTCAAGAAGATAAGATTTATACTTTTCAGATACATTAAGATTGTTTTAAGGTTTTCTTTCGTTTCGTAGAATTTGGAATCAAATTTTGTTGTTACGGTTTTTGATTGATAATTGATTAAATTAGAGCACGAAGCAAAAGAGAGACTATATGCCGAAAAGGCCTCCACAAACTGTGACTCAAGAGGGCAATTATAGGCTATGGAATTATTTTCGAAGATTCGCCAGAAACTTTCGAGAATAGATCTTAGTCATATTTTAATTTTACCATGTTCTCATTCAAAATGCTCAAAATGGTGATGGGTGTAAGAGTGTAGATTTGAAAAACTAATACGACGTAACAATCCGTCTCCGGTTCCACATTGTCACGCGTATGCGAATAAAATTATTTACATGTAACCCAAACGCACGCTATCATCAAAGAAAGATATACATATGAGATATTGAAAAGTATGAATGCACAGTCTACTAAAACTATTTACTTTAATCCACGCGAAACCAATTGTTATGTACACGTAAAAATGGGAAATAACACAAGCTTACATCTTAACACGATAAATGCATGGTGGGGACATCATTCCCCATTTATATTCGTAGTTCATATATTTTCCATATCTTTCGCTGAAGTCACACATCCTTCGAACAAAAAGTAATGAATAGTCTTAAAACTAGAAAAAAGCATCTGTCGCAAACTAACCTTTCTACTAGATGAGACGCTGAAATATTCCTATACTCTGACGACTCATGCGCCGTCTATTGACATTACCACGAAGTACGATATCTATATGAAGTCGTCATCATCATAGTATACAACAATTTTCATGTATTGAGAACACTGCCCTCTTCCTTCAATGTCCTTTCATAGGTATTTCGACAATTGGGTAAAATGGTATGTATTTTATATCCAAAAATTATGATTCAATCGTAATATAAAATAATTATACTATGATAGAATATGAAACAGTAGTATTCTCTTATTTAGATGTTATAAATATTATAACAAAAACGTTGTATATCGATAATAAAATTACTTTAACTGCAAAATAAAATCATCAGGATGAACGTGTATAAACAATGATTTAAAATACCGATCAATGTGTTTTCTTGAGTAAAATTGTGCGGTTTCAATACTTCTTTTTTATTTATTAGAAGATATTATTTTGTTAAAATTAGTTGATCTTATTCAGATAACGTGTATGAATCAACATAACCTACAAAAAGTGTTTTGATTTTCTATTACAGACGGAAGCCACAATCAGAACTCGGAAATTTATGACAAATCGGCTACTATGCCGAAAACAAATGGTATGTTTTATAATACGAACAAATATATGTATTTTTTTAAGACAGTAATTTGTCATTTTTATAGTAATTATATGATATATTTTTATATTACAGGTTGTGGATGTGCATCATCCTGGTCAACCATCTGTTCGTAAAACAGAAATACGAGAAAAATTGGCCAAAATGTATAAAGTGACACCTGATGTCGTATTTGTTTTTGGGTTTTTAACACACTTTGGCGGAGGCAAATCTACAGGATTTGCTCTTATTTATGATACCTTAGACTTCGCAAAGAAGTTCGAACCAAAATATAGGTTAGCAAGGCATGGTCTTTATGAAAAACAAAAGCAAACAAGGAAACAACGAAAAGAACGTAAGAACAGAATGAAGAAAGTTAGGGGTACTAAAAAAAGTAAAGTTGGAGCTGCTTCTAAGAAGGTAGGAAATACATTTACTTTTATATTTGATATGAGCGAGAATAAAATAATTTTAAAAATTAATTTGCAAAGGGAAATTCTCATTTATTGCATGTATTTATCTATATTATATTATGGCGATGGGCTTAGCAAATATATTTTTTCCAAATTTAAGAACTAAAATTTTCAATGTTTTAAGTATAAAAAACAAAATAAATAACTGCAGTATATGATTTTTTATTAAAGTTCTATTACTTTAAATTAATATCACAACAATTGTTTATATGGTCGTTTATTCTCTTTCATGCATGCTATGGTGGAATATGCTTTTTATTTACTTTCTAGGGGAGAAAGTAGACAAATGCTCATCATTTGCACTACAAACCTCAAGAAGGAATAGTCTCTTATTCTGACGCTTATATATGGTCAGCATGTAATCTCAAATTCTATTGTGTTTGATATGATTATGGTTTTAATTAGTATTTTATATTGTTTGATTTTATTTGAAATATATCTTTTCAATTGCTTTCTTAAATAACTACAAATTTGCTGTAGAAGTTTCAATACTTATAATACATGATTTGTAAATCACTAGATAATTTATTAGATAGCTAAACGTATGAAGAGTATGTTTTTATCTAAAAAAAAAAAAAAAAAAGTGTGTTTTAATTTTATTTATAATTAATAATTATTTTCTTTACTTGCTAACATATTCAGTAATCAATATAGTAGGAGTGTAATAGTAATATAAATCTACTTTTACAATAATATAAAAGCCCCTCATTAAAATAAATCATGCTGACTTGAATCTAACTTTGCTTATTCTTTTCTTATATTGCATAAATTTATAACAATAAATAATTCTTTTGTTTGGCTTATGGCTTGGCTTGGTTTGGTTTGGCTTGGCTTAAACAAAGTGTGATTATAGATATAGTAACTCCTTTGCAATTCTAACCAGCTTCTCATAGTATTTTCATGTGCTTAATTTTAATATAATCATTTATCTTGCAGTAAACCCACTACACATCAGGAAGGCCACAATGTCCATAACATCAACATAAAAATTGTTATAATTAATTTGAACAATAATATTGAGATAATAATTATGATAAATTTTATGAAATAAAATAGTGTTCTTCTTGATAATAAACATCATCTTATGTATAATTTTTTATATATAATTAATTATATAGAAAATAATAAGCAAATAATAATTGAAAGATGTATACTATAGATTTAAGATTACTTTATTACGGGAATATAACTTCAACAGAAGCTGAATTGCCTATTGATTCAGTTTCGTTGTTTTCCAGTAGTATCACAGATGCCTCGGTAGTATAACTTTCAATTGCATCACTTTCCGTTATGGTTTGCTCCGTCGAAAATGTAGTTTCCGTGGTTGGTGGAGACAACATGGTTTTGAATATATTGTTATAATTATCATTTGACCAATCATTATCGGATAATTGATGCGTTGATTGATCAGGCATGAATGAAGAAGGCATATCCCATTCCCTTGAATCATTATAGACAAATTCATTATCAATTGTGTCTCCCATTCGAATGAAATACCAACGACCAATACGAAATCCGATATCGTATTTCGGATCAAATGTTATTTTAGCTGGAATATACAGAAAATATAGAATAATTTGCAAAAATATAGAATAAAATGCGAAAAGGAATCTGAAAATCTTTAAAGGAAAAGCTATAGCGACTTACACAAATCTACAAAGAATCCACCAGAGTTACGAACGCGATCCTGTATCTCAGCTTTGTTGAGATTTATCATGTCTCCATTTTCTGAATCGTTATATTCAGTTTTCCTTCCTAACAGACGATCTTTTAAAGTTCGAAACCAATCTCGCACTCCTTCACCGAATTTAACACGTGTTAAATCTCTTCGGAATCCAATATTTTCTGAGAAAATACGTCATATTGGTTTAGTATTATGAAAAGAGTAATTTTCACGATTTCAACTATTACTGCAGTATAATATAATATTATAATATAATAGTATAACGTAATATTGTTTCATGATATTACAAATTCAAATACATCTACCCTCAGCTAGTTTATTTATTTGCAATATTATTTTAAACATTTATAATGATTATTTTAAGATATGCAAGATCACAAAATTGATAATGAAATGACTTCTCAAACCGATCAGTATCGTAATCCTAACTATAGACAATACAAGACCTTCGTTATAAAGAGCAATCGAGGTAGAAATTTGACACGTCAAGAGAAACAGCAAAAGGATTGGTAACCACATGTTAACTCAACGCAAAAACGTTTTTATTAACAATAACTATATTTTTCCTTAGATTTATATATGTACGGCAGGAAGTACACGTCGTGCATATTATGATTATCTCGTTAGTGCTAGCAATTTTATCAATAATCAAAATAAATTCAGGTTACTCTTGCGAACGATTGACCTTGACCATTGTGATATTGATATAATAGGATATCTCAGATTGAGAATAACAGATAGCGTCGCACTATACCAATGTTACATGACATATTTTATTAACGTATTGCATTATTATCAGTATTATACTGGGATAACTTGGTTTTTGCTGTATTGCATAAAAGTTAACTCGTCTAGAGTTGCATTGTTAAAACTACAGCATATCTAACGATCGTGGTTCATGTGGAAACATCAAGATTTTAGCCGGTCTCGTATTAAACGTGACATCATTATGTTGTGGCACGGAATATTTACTCTGGATTTTCATTGATCGGAGAATGCCCATGCTATCCAACGAACTCTCGAGGTCTTTAATCTCCCAAACAGCCAGCCCATTTCTATCTTGGCTGGGTAGAGAGAGACATGTCACGTGATGCAGTGACGGAGGAACATTTCTGTAGACCCGTAGTAGGATACACAAAACGACCAAGTATATACTGATGTTATCTTGGCTAGACAATTGTCATTACACGACCTGTATTACCTAACACATTTGATTTGTTCAATTAATTTTTTTGAAATTATGTACTGGCGAGGTTTAACAGTTATTGATAACTTGATTAATCTTTGAACAGTTCCAACATTTGTTGTCGTATGGTAAATATCTAGCTATAAAACAAACAAGAATGGTTTTAGCTTTTACGATATAATCAAATATTCTTATTTAACATTGATTTCATTGTATTCATCAATTTGCATATCTCTTAATAATATAATTACCATATTTTCTATTAATATTCAAATGTCTTTGACGTAACTTGATATTAAATTTCTCATACTTTACAGTGCCTATATGTACATGGTACAAAAGTACAAAGTTACATTCAAGCAAATATACAAAAATTATATAATTTCTCGTATTACGGTATAATGTAATTCAATTGAATGCAGTAGAAATTACTGACGGTCATACGGCGCATGCTGCTTTCGTCACGATAACGATCGGCATAGCGATGGAATTTGTTAAAAAGACATATAACGCTAGAAAAACATGAAAAACGTACGAAGATGGCTCATGTAGATACAATTGACTCGTCGTCGAATGTTTGGGTCCAACGGAGATAAGAAGCAATATAATAATCACAGATATCTTGTTGATCTTATAGAGCGTGAAAATTCTACAGTTAATACAAGTGAGAAAAGATAACGCGTTAGAATACTGTAACATTTCAAATAAATATAATATCATCGATCTGCCTCGAAAGCATTAGAAGCTATATATTTTGGGAATGTAGGTTTATGATCAAGTATATTATGGCCTCCTGTGTTAAAGACAATTTCTTGAACAATTAAAAAACATATCTTTGGAACGTATAACATAGGAAACGCTTGTAGTCTAAAAGAGATTTTTTTTTTGTTTTTTTTTTGTTTTTTTTTTTTTGTTTTTTTTTCGTTTTTTTTTTTTAATCAAAATAGATAAGGGTTATAGAAGGCATTAAATCAAAATGATTGTAGCATTAACAGAAAAGAAGAATTCTAAAGTAAATGAGCCGAACGAATAACTTGGGCCAGTCCTGTACCTACCCACACTCGTTTGAACGTTGGTCGGGCTATACCCTTGTTAGAAAACAGTTACCTTCCTACCCAAGCGTATTTCATACGAAAGGAGAACCTCACGTTTATCGATTTAGAATTGATATTCGGTTCTAATGTTGGAATTATCGGACGCCGAAGCGCCTGCTTATGCTAAAAAGTAAAAAGTTTCGAAGAAAAATAATAATCAAAGACGATAAATCGTGATCGTGATTTTCAATAGGTAAAGCTTTGTGCAGCTGTGCTTGCCTGTAACGAACGAGGAAGAAACGCTGAGCCAAGTGGTCGTGGAGTGGGGAGGTAGGAACAATATGTCTACTACCAATTCGAGCCGCTTGAGAACGATTCCGTTCAGCTTGGATTTATTAAAGGTTTTAAACATTGAAATAATTCCTTATTGATAAAGTTAATTGAACTTTAGATTAAAATGTTTGGCGAAGGTGCAATGTGGGATGATTATGGGAACAATAATGAGGATAAGGATAAGGAAGAACCGCCTGAGAGACTTGTGGTTGATGTAGATATACCACTACTTAAGATTGAGCCAATGTCCCCAACTAGGAGTAACTCTTATGAATCCCTACAGGTATATTATGTATAGTTTGTTTAAATACCCTAGTATTTATGGTATTTACTTAAGATTTTTTTTGGATTCAACGCGTTTGGTAATTTTCATTGTATTCAATCGTAAGAATTTTAGATCAATTAAATGCGTCAGTATTATATCTTCGATGACCAGTGTTGGGGGACTGCTTACTTGACGTAATAATGGAAAACTTTTTGTGCTATACTTTAAACGATTATATTTTTGTCGCGATTAAATACGATCCAGATGATTTATTGATTTTAATCATGCGTCGTGATGATTTATCGGAGAAAAAGAAAAATAAAAAGGGGAAAAAAAAAAGAAGGAAAAACAAAAATAATTTTTTAATAATTGGTTAAAAAACATCATTTATACATATTTTCCATAAGAAACATGATATATGTATTTTATTGCAGAGTCCATCACAACTGCCTATTGTTACCCCATTCAAGTTGAAAGATCCAATAATTCTTCTCGAAAGATGTGATAAAATTTGGGAAACTCTTAAATTAATTAAAAATGTACAAAGTAAAGGATCAGAAAATGTGATTAATAATTCTATAGAAAAAATAGATACGACAAATTTGACTGAATCTTCTTTCGAAAAAGATCCAGAACCATCATATATTATATATCAACCAGTATTGGGTAATAATAACAGTGCATTACCAAATTTCAAATTTTCAGTTAAAAGCACTAAGAAATTATTTCATTGCAATGTATGCGGTAAAGAGTATAGTGAAAATCGATCCCTTAGATCCCATTCACAAAAAATACACGGAATATATATACCACCTAAACGTAAATACAATAAGTCTAAATACAAAGAGATCAGCAATGAATGTATAAATTCTGATCCTACTGCACAACCTACAAACTGCACAAAAATAAATGAAAACGAATTTCAAACAGAAAAGAAAAATAATTTGTTAGATAAGGATATTGTCCAAACAAAATATGCATATCGTGGAAAATGTCCTCTCTGTAAACGTACTATAACAGATTTGCATAAGCATTTAACTGAATATCATAAAATAGGGTGTCCAAATCTTGTTATGAAAGAATTAGAAAGTAATGCGCTAGTATCTCCAAATATTAGTCTTCAGGATTTAACAAAAGCAATGGTCAATACAATGTCATCATCTGAGCTTTCAGATAATGAGAGTACAATGATATCAGAACAAATGCTACAAAAAAAGATAAACTTGAATGAAATACCAAATGTTGAAAATGCTTCTGAGAATTTATATACAGAAGAAGTTTCCAAATTCAAATGTGAAATATGCCTTGGGGTATATGCCAGTTATAATAGTTTTTATAAACATAGCCGTATTCATAGGAGTCGAGGAGAAACTAAAAATAATTTCAATGTTCTCAAATGTCGTTACTTAAATTCTCCATTAAATGCCAAACGTACTGAGTTATTATTATCCACAGCTACTTCTAATCCACAAAATAAAGAAAAGACTAAAACATCTTCATTGGATTCCATGGAAGGTGTGAATTCACAAGAGCATGAAAACAATTCTTATAATTACAACAATAGAACAAGAGGAAGTAAAAAATATCTTGATAGATCATGTATTTGTGGAAGATCATTTCGCGAATATCATACTTTAGTATTGCACAAAAATAGTTGTAAGTTTAAAGATACTAGTGAAACGGAGTCCTTTATGGAAGACAATCCTGACCGAGATTCTGGAAGTGGTATTAATATTAAAATAAAGAAGAAAAATGATTCTTATGAAATAGTTAGCAGAGATAGTGGCGATGAAAATAAATCTAAGGATTCTGGCCATCCTTATGACTGCGATACTCCATCAGATATTTCAGATATTATTTTTGAAAATACTAATGAAGTATGTGAAGAAAATCATTCTTTGAACGCACTTGAATCCTCTAAATATAGTAAAAATCATAGTATATTGAAAATAGAAACGATTGATGAAAACATTGATGTTGATATAGAGGAAGATTCACGGAATATACCACTTAATGAAAATGAAAAAAATGATCAGATTAATGAAAACATGCAGATTAGAAAGACACAGGAACAAAAAGGAAATATTGAAGTAGTGCCTCCTACATATTTATGTGAGACAATTATGACAGAACAATCAGAAACGACAGATGATTTAAATATATTAAAAACGAAACAAAAGTCAATCGATGCGGAAAACAGTACAGATTTAATCAAATCTAAGAAAAAGAAATCAATTGAGAAAACAAAAACTTCAAATGTTTTTAAAAAGAAAAAGGAAAATTTGATTAAAATTGATAATCAAAAATCATTATCTAATACATCAATGTATGTAAACACAATCTGTCCCTGCGGTGAATCATTTCAAACTTTGAGAAGCTGCAATTCACATATAGCAAAATGTCATCCATTATTTCTCAGATGCGGTTACTGTACAGAAAGATTTAATAGTATTGGCGAATACAATAATCATAGGTGTAAT
This sequence comes from Vespa crabro, assembly GCF_910589235.1. Classification (NCBI taxonomy): domain Eukaryota; kingdom Metazoa; phylum Arthropoda; class Insecta; order Hymenoptera; family Vespidae; genus Vespa; species Vespa crabro. The sequence continues at coordinate 4,957,120 of NC_060971.1, read as the reverse complement.
GTGAAGGTAGGGAAAAAGTTTAGTGAATTACAAGCAGATATGTCTTGTCCTTTTTGTCATACTATCGTAAGAAACAAAAATGAATTTGATCAACACATTAAATTTCAACATTTTGATCCAGAATTACCTTATCAATGTCATGAATGCACACAAAAATTTCCTAGTAGTACAGGATGTCAATTACACTTTCAAAGGGCACATGGCAAATGTGTATGTAACGTGTGTGGTACAAAATTAACTGCCGCAGCAAAACTTAGACATGAAGGATATCATTATGGTCTTGGGTTCCCATGTCACATATGTAAGAAAACTCATTCAAGTCGAAAACATTTAATAAATCATTATGAAAATATACATGGAGAAACTGATAAGTTAATGACATGCAATATTTGCTTACAACCAATAAAGAAAAAGTCATATAGTTGGCATATTTATTCTCATAAAACTGTAACAGCATGTAAACTATGTAAGAAGGTCTATTGTGATGCAAGAACTTTAGAGCATCATGTTATATCATCTCATCAAGGTAAATATCCCTGGATTAAATGTAAATTTTGTACCAGAAAATTTTGCAATAAAGAGTTACTAGAAACTCATATAAAGAAAGAAAAATGTAATCGTTATCTTCTCGAAGTTCAAAAGAAGTCAAGAAAAAGTTCAAAAGATCGTACTTTACTGCATAGTTAGTGTTTTAAGGCAATGTATTTTTACAATCTTAAATCAATTTTGTTTCCTTAATGAGAATAAATTAAAATTAAAGTACATATAATTTTATTGCATTTGATAAATTGTTATGCTAAAAGATAATTTACATTTTGATTTATATTTAACATAATATAATCGATTATTCAACATTTTTAATATAAATATTTAGTGTCATTGCCCTAGTTAAACTGATTGACTGCTTATATTTGACTTAGATAAATAGAGTATTGTGATAATTGTAATATATATTTATAATAAATGCTTGTGCTTGGCTATATGAATATCAATGTCGATAATAATTATAGCTCTTGACGAATGCACTCTACAAATTTAAAATATAATCATCCTAAATCTTTAATATTATAAGTGTCACTACACTACATTACAATTAACAAAATAATAAATATTATTCATTTGGATACTTTATATTTAATGCTTCCATGTTAGAAATATTGTAAATATTCCTGCTACAAAGATAAAGTAGATGTTTAAATAGCAAGAATATTGATTGTAATTTTTTTTTTATTTTTCAAGATAACAAATCATTGAAATTAATAATTTAATGACTTAACAAATGTAATAATATGTAACATTAATTAGAAAATCCATAAACATACAAATATATATACTTAAATATTATAGTAAAAATATATTTTTTAATGTCATAGTTTTAATCATTTATGAACAAAATGTTGATGTAATCTATAAGAAAATGTACAACTCTCTTAATATACACCAAAGGGCAATGACTAATAAATATAATAGAATTGTTATGAAACAATTCCATTCCAAATATTGTATGAAGAATTTCATTTTTTTTTTTTTTTTATTATTAATTAAAACTAAGAATTTAATAAGACCAAATTAAATATTAATTGTAATACATTAATTAAACATGTACATGTACATATACATGTATAGGATAGATTATATAAAGTATTACAAATTGTTTACATTGGAACCATTACAGGACTTAAATATTGCTTTGTATCCATAACTACATAAATGATTTATTTATTTAATGGAAAATAACTTTAAATTCATACCTATAGTAATTTGATAAAAACAATTTGTGAAACTTTATGCATATCTCTCTTTATATGTATGTGCATATATACATGTACATAATATATATAATTATTTTTATAATAGGTTATTAATTGACTGTGCAACTTTGCGCCGATAATTCTTGATTTTAACAATTTCTTTAAAAATTAAAAATAAATATAATTAATAGTTAGTATAAAAAGTGTAATAGGAATTTATTAATTAAATTTTAATTTAGATTAAAAATATTTCTATTTTTCTTTCTTTTCTTTTTACTATTACAAGTAGAACTTCAAAAAAAAATAAGTTATTTATATCTTATAAATTGTTTCACAATTTTTGTGGCAAATTATTGGAATTAAAATGAAATACAATTACATATTATAAAAAATGTGTATGTAAAATGCTTACAATTATATGTATAAGTGTTGTGATTGAATATAATAATTACATGAGACATGTGTGATTGTTATAATTCACAAAAATATATTTATGTTCGAATGTTAAATGAATAAATTTTAAACTTTTGATTTACGTTTTTCAACAAAATTTTATGCTATTTTTAGGTTCATAAAAAACCATTAATCATGTAATAAATTGGACAGCTTCTATGATATCTTTTTAGATAAAATGAATATTTTTTCTTTTTTACAAGAATTTAATTGAAGAATTAAAATATTAATTTGACATATGTATATATGTAAAAGAAAAGATATATGAGAGTATATGTAATGAAATTATATATAAATGAATTAATAAAAATATCATTTTTCATGATATATATAATATGCATTTTACAAATTGATTTTAATAATCAATAGGAGAATCATTATATAAGATGTAATTGAGATAATTTATATAATGTTATGTCACTGGTAAAATATCATTGTATAATATATTAAAATTTTCAATATATTTATATATATATATATATATAAATATATAAATATATAAATATATAAATATATAAATATATATATATATATATATATATAATAGATTATATATACACAGACATGACAGTTTAATAAGAAATTAATGAGACGATAATTTATAAAAATGTTTTAATGAGAAACTCTATAAATCAAATAACATTTAGTGGTATAAGAAATTTAACTAAATAATATAAAACTAACTAAAAAAATTAATTTGACTTTTAAAAGATTCCAATTGAATGAGCTAATCCAGCATAAATGTGTAAAGTTATCACTCCCATAATTAAAGTTGTAAGTGCTTTTACGACTAATGTTGACCAAGCACCAGCTAATAAAAGAGATGTTAAACAATCTAGAACAAGTGGCCTATACACCGTTAATAAAAGCATGCAAATAACAATAGGAACTAAGCTGCGTTTTAAATCATGTCTTGACCACAGCCATACAAGTGTAGCAGTAGTTATATGTTGTACCTAAAAAAGAGATGTATATAATGTATATTTTAAAAAGTTATTTAATATCATCTTTATTGCAGTAGACAAGTTAATTTCTTACCAAGTTAATATTAGACTCCAAACTTTTCTGTATATATTTCCAATCAAATTCTGCACCACGTGCACCAAACCATAACAATAGGAATCTTGTGAGAAGAACTTCTGCACCTGCCCAACCTATTCCTGCAGTTAATACTTTGGCATGACCTTTACCAGGAATACCATTAAGTACTAGGAGGATACCTACTAAATCTGCTAAATCTATAGAAGACTTCAGAAATTCCTACAAGTAAAACATATGATATCTATAATATATATATATATATATATATATGCAGATTTTTTTTGTAGTAATATTATAATATATAAAATTATAGATTACGATTTTATTGATAACTTAATAATTTTTATACGTACACCAAATAAATCAAAACCTTCCTCTCCAACACTATCTGCTGTAGGAAAGAAAGTAGCAAGTGCTAACATTTTTACCAATTGTGTAAAGATGTAAATACCTCCAGCTTGAATACATTTCCAAAAAGCACCATATTCCGACCTATAAATAATACATTGTATTAAAGATATTTTCATTTATAATATATCCTAAAATAACAATATATGCATATACATATATAGGTGTATATATATATATATATATATATACTTACAAACCAGAGTATTTATAGGTCATATAATATGGAACATATACTAATGCTAAACAATTACCAAAATGATATAGGGTCATTTTTTATAATAAGTTTTTACTAATTTATTTATTTATCATACAATAAAGAAACACGATTCCTTCACCAAATCATGATTGTAAGGTAACCTAATCAAAAGGTAACTTTATTTTTGTCAGGGTTACCACTGCACATCTTTGAGAAATTCAAGGTCATCGTACCAACATTTATTACACAAATTTTATAAATGCAAGTATCTGGGGTTTCATACATGTAAGATCTACTATCATTCTTATTTAATATGTAAAAAAAAATTTTCAATAAATATTAATTTGTTTAACATTTTAAATGTCCTTTGTTTTCCAGCTTATTTTCATTTACATACGCACCAATCAGTGACTAGAAAGACTACAATGTGAAGAATGACTCTACAAAATCATTAGAATTATTAGAATCATTAAAATCATTAAGATTTATTGCTGTTTGAATGTCACTCTTGGATTTTTTCAAATGTTATCGTTTCTTATCGGTAGAAAGTTTTAATCTAAAATATCTTAGACTACTATTTAGAAATTAAAATCTTCAGAGATAAATAGCGTTTGCATATCAAGGTTTATGAAGGTGAAAATTAAATTAGATCATAGATATTTTAAATTGGAAATATTATTTAATAATTTTTTTTAGTACATATATATTTATCTAATAATTTTCCAATTAATAATAAAATTAGGTAAAAGAAAAGAGTTCATTAAAACATCAAATATAATATTATTAACTATGGATCAAAATAATTTTAAATCTCTTAAACTTGGATTTATTGGAGGTGGTAATATGGCAATTGCTATTGGAGCAGGTCTCATTCGTAAAGGTAATATAAACAAACAAATAAATAAATATAGAAACAATATCTTTTAATAATCCTTTAGTAAATGAAAAACTTTTTTATATAGGTATCCTAGATCCTAAAAATGTTTGGGTGTCTGGACGTACTAAAAGAACACTTACTTTCTGGAAAGAACTTGGTGCTCAAGCAACATTTAAAAATGGGGAAGTTGTAGAAAAAAGCGATGTTATATTTTTATCAGTTAAACCACATATGCTCGATGATGCACTTGATGGAGTTGTAAAAACACTTAAAGGAAAAATTGATAATAAATTATATGTCTCTATACTTGTGGGAATGTCATTAGATACTTTGATAGAAGTAAATTGCAGTTATATTTAATTTTTTGTTCATATTTGAAATTATATTTATACATACTTAAATTTATATGATTAAAATGTTTTCAGAAACTTGCTATCGTTGATTCAAACCCTAGAGTGATCAGATCTATGCCAAATACACCTATAATGGTTGGAGAAGGTATCACAGGTATGCCGTTTTTGAAAAATACCTAACAAAAATTTTCATCGTACTATATTGACGTATTTAACAAATTTTAGTTTACTGTAGTAAAAACACAAATCAGGAGGATATAATTTTAATAGATACATTATTTTCGTTTCTTGGGATTAGTCAGAATGTCCCTGAATCTCTTATGAATGCGATTAGTGGTTTGTCAGGTTCTGGTCCTGCTTATGTAAGTAAAAACAATAAAAAAATGTATTATCATTAACAATAGATTTACAAGATTCTATTTTCAGGCATATCTCATTGTAGAAGCTTTAGCAGATGGTGCTGTGAAAATGGGAATGCCTAGACCAATGGCAACAAAATTTGCTGCTCAAGTACTTGTAGGAGCTGGTAAAATGGTAATAGAAACAGAACGACATCCAGGTCAATTAAAAGATGAAGTTTGTTCAGCTGGTGGAACTACTATCACTGGAGTTCATGCTATGGAACGTGGTCAAGTTAGGTACATTATTAAATGTATATAAATATATATATATATATGTATATAAATTCCATAATAATTTAAATACAAATTCATTCTATATTATTTTCACAGGGGATCTATGATGAATGCTGTTGAAGCTGCTGTTAATAAAGCTAATGAAATGAGTAGAATATTTAAAGCTTAATTTATTAATAGATTTTTAAATTTATTTTAATAATAGTTTATCACATATATAGAATTAAATTGTAGCAGTAAAATCAAAATAATCATAAATATATAATCTTAACTTAATCATATAAATAATAAATATAATATGAATAAGGTAAAAAGTAAATAATGTTACAATTTTCATCATAGAATAATTTTGATTTCATTTTGTTTACAATATTAATAAAGTTTACATATTTATTAAGATTGTATATGTCACAATTATTCTTTATATCATATTAAAGGGAGAATGATTTTATAAAAAAAAAAAATACCTATGTTTTTGCATATTCCACACAACGTGAAGGATCTGTAGGATAGTATTCTTGGCATTTAGTCATTAACCTTTTTACCGCTTGAATATATTTTCTTTGTTTTTCATCATTCATTACATGTGCTACATTTTTTGAAAAAATCTTTTCTCTACCAGTACGTGCGTGTATACCAACCATAGTTACACCAATAGGCCAAGGAGAATTTCCAATTGCCATTTGTAAATATGCATCACTAGCCTAAAATATGAAATTTTTTTAATAATGTCTTTAAAGCATACGTAATCTATTCAAAAAATATTATACATACCAGAATATAATTACGTTCAAGTAAATGTTTCACAATTTCGGTTAAACTATCTGTTATGTCCTCAGGAAGTGATTTATTTTTCAGCTTTCTGAGAAGTGGTTTTAAATATTCTCTTGTTTGAGCATAAGTTGCACTTGCCATTTTACCTTGTGTACTCATTTTTTCTTCAGATGTTCTACTATTTAACTGATTACCCCATACTTGTACTAGGAATTGGATAAATTGGATAATAACATTTATATCAAAGTCCCTATCACCTTTGTTTAATTTGTCAGACATTTTTTGTATATCTTCGTAAGTGGTACCTTCTTCAGGTACATTGACATCTCCTTTTACATTACGATCTTGTGATTTTGTGGATGTTAAAATTTCATTTAAATATGCTTGATCTACCTGTTCCATTGCTTCTTGGAAATCATTTCTAAAGCCCTTTAATATATATAATTTTATATATATATATATATAAAGAATATAATTTTTTTTTTTTACATTTCAAACTTATAGCAATAAAAAATAACTTTGTTGATATAACTCTTTATTACCTTATTTACTTCTGCTTCAAAAATCTCATGTTTTCTTAATCTTTTAAACGCTTCTTTTTCTGATTCTCCGAATAACAATATAGGTTCTCCTCGTTCTCTTAATCTTCGTATTACTTCTGGCCTAGGTAATGTTGATTGTTCTAAACTATTATCTTTTATTGATTCTTGTTGTTCTTGATTCACATCAGATTTAACAATATCGATACTAATATCATTAGTCTCATAATTTTCAATTTTATATTGAGACTCCAATTCTCCCCTTCTGAAGTATTTCTTATTTTGTTGCTAAATAAATGTCAATATTTATAAATAAAAAAGATTTTCAAATGGAGAAATAAAGAAAATATTATACTCACTAAAACATTACTTTCTTCTAATTGTTTCCGCTTTTTTAATATTTCTGCTTTTAAAATATTAAGACCACCACCAATTGACATTACTGAATTATTTCTTTTATCATATGACTATAGACACTTGTGCAATCTTAACCATATATATATATATATATATATATATATATACAATAATGACTATCTAGTTGCCTCAATCTATATAGGAATTTAATCGCTAGAGAAAGTAACTAGTGGTAAAACTGATAATTTACAAATAAAAACACGGTTGTCGGTATTTAATTTTTATTTCCAGTGATTGTTCCAGTGAGGAACTATATAAATATGACGTGCAAATACCTTCGATTAATAAAAATTGTACAGGTTTACTGTCAACAGGTTCTATCAGTGCATATGATAAGGATATAATTGTAAGATTTACTTTGTGCCAATTTTGTTATATTTTTTTTCTAAAAGAACTTTTTAATAATATTCAAAATGATCTGCGCCCGTGCATTGCATTTTGTATTTAAAATAGCTGAACGCAAAGAGACAATGAAATTTTATCGAGAAATTCTTGGAATGAAAGTAAGTTTATCATTTCATACGATTGCATCATTATGTTCTTCTATTGTTCTAATATTAATTTTGATTTAGGTATTGAGACATGAAGAATTCGCCGATGGATGTGAGGCTGCTTGTAATGGGTCAATTTATATTTTTTTTTATTAATTTTATTTTATTTATATAATCTCTATATATAAATAATTAATTATTTATGAACATTATTATAGTCCTTACGCAAATCGATGGAGTAAAACGATGATAGGATATGGACCGGAAGATAATCATTTTGTAGTTGAATTAACTTACAACTATGGAATTTCTCATTATGAAAGTGGAAATGATTTTCGTGGAATAACAATTCGTTCTAAAGAAGCAATCGATAGAGCAAAAAGCAGTGGATGGCCTGTTGTTGAAGAAGAAAATGGAAAATTTGTATTACAAGCACCAGGTGGTTACAAGTATTATATTATTAATGAACCACAACCTAAAGATAAAGGTAATGTTAATAATGACAATAAGATAGATTTATTTCTTTTTACAAATTACGCTTTATATTTATATTTTCTTGTGGATTTATAATTGAATTTTTTATCACAGATCCCGTACAGAAGGTAACATTATCCAGTTCGAATCTTAAAAGTACTATAGCTTATTGGAAAGATATTTTAGATATGAAGGTAATCGAACAGGAGGATAATAGAGTTTTGATGTGTTATGACAAAGATCAAGCTAAACTTGAATTTGTAGATATAGGTAACTATTTTTACATTTATTTAGAATTTCATTTGAAATGTAAGATGTTAGATCTCCTAATTTAAGTATTTTAATTAAATATATTAGGTACTAAGGTGGATCATGCAAAAGCATATGGTCGTATAGCATTTTCTGTACCGTTGGCTGAACAGCCAATAATACAGAAAAAGATAAAGGAAAGTGGAAACAAAATATTGACAGATTTGATAACTTTAGACACGCCAGGAAAAGTTTCAGTAAGAGTTATCATTCTTGCTGACCCAGTGAGTACATAAAATATTTCTATATATTGATATATTTGAGAACATATATATATATATTTTTTTTTTTAATTGTAGAAGATATAAATCTTCTTTAAACAATATGTTATATTACTACTAAGTTTTATTTCTTCTAGGATGATCACGAAATATGTTTCGTTGATGACGAAGGATTTCGTAAATTATCCGTTCCAGATTATCCAAGTGAAAAAATTCTGGATAAATACATTGCAAAATCGTCTGTTGGGAACGTTTTAAAAATATAAAAAATTAAGCAACAACTATTTTTATGTTGAACTATAATAATAATAATATATTATATATTATATATTATATATATATATATATATATATATATATATATATATATATATATATATATATATATATAGGGTAGATACTTCTGGGTTATTACTTTGTAAATATTAATGATTGTCTAATTTGGTAATGAATTATCAGTGCTTTCTATTAATATAAATTTTGTAATTTAGAAAAATAATATATTGATTTTTAATATTACTGATCATGTTATCAAAAAGCTCTTTGTATTCTTTTTCCCAAAATAATTCTGGAAATTGATAAAAAAAAATTGAGTCGAATATTTTTAACAATTCTATATAAATTTTATTTTCATATATATGTATATATATATATGTATATATATACATTGCTCAATTGCACAAATGCTTCATATTCATTAATATAAATACATCTTATTTTAAGTATAAAATATTTTTTAAATATTTATTTAAATGCAATGGTTATGTGATAATGATAAAATCATAAAATAAGAAAAGTTTATTTATTGCACTTTAAAGCTTCAAAATTCGTTTTGATTTATCTCGTGTCGTAACAACACATTTATCAACGTAGTATATATACTATGTACTATGTTGATACTGAATGGATGTGTCCGACAATCAGTTCGTTTAATGAGAAATCGTAGTTCACTGAATTATATATTATCTCTCTGGGGTCATAGATGACTTAATTTTTTCATTTTATTTACATATAATCATTGATTTGTAGAAATTCATTTCTTAATGCGAAGTATAATTTCAATAGACGCGCCACGCAGTTTATTTGAAAATACGAGAGGAACGAGACATATTTTTAATCGTTCCCGATTAAAATGATGTGGCTAAGGATATTTCTTCTACTCTTTATTTTGGGATTTATAGACATAGGTTAGTCTATATTTTTTGGAAATTTTTTATTAACAAAATCGTATATTATCTAATATAATTCTAAATGTAATTTGTGAAAAATAAGCGACCGTATATGTACAATTATTTTTCTTATTTACACAGAGTTTTATTCGTTGATTAATATTGCTTATCTCGGTGATATTTACTAATGTTCAATATTGATAGATAATCATTAATCACCTTACCTTATATTTTATCATATATTACATATTCTTTACAGGCTATACAAGTGCAAAAAGATTGTCGTCTTCATTACGCTTCGGCAATAGTCGTTCATCTTCAAGTCATCGAATATCTAAGCCTACATTATCCTCGAGTGGAGGATATTCTTCAAGGGGACACGTTTCAGCTTCGCCAAATCATGAACAAATTTCGTCGATAAATTCAAAACCATTAAATACTGGATATATGAGAGGTATATACACAAGAATAATCTATATGTTAATAGATAACATTGTTTTTTTTACAAATGACTTCGATAATATATACAAATTAAAAGGTCAAAATTTTCAAATCGCAGCTATATCTTACGTATTTACATTTGTAAACATTTTCTTGTTTATCAATAAATATAAAAAATAAATATTAATATTCTAGGAAGTGCAGTTCCACATCAACAATCAAATAAAGATATAAATACACCATTTTTACATGGCGAAGGAGGGGGAGCAACAAAGCCAAGTGAGTTACACTAATTTTATATATATATATATAAATAATGTTTTATTTTATTTTATTCTAAAAGACTTCATTTTTATTTCCTAGAAACTGACGTAAATCATCAGACGTCTAACATAGGCTTTAACGCGAACGCAAAACCACCATCACCTTATACTCCGTCAGCTCCAATTATACCAATTCATGACTCAAAGCCTCTTTTTTCGTCTGCACCATCTCAAGGTAATATATATTTGTATGTAGAAACGACAGAATACTTTGTTAAATTATAATAATTCAATATTTTATTTCTAAGCACCATCTTTTGGACACTCTGGTACACATGTTAATCAAGGATCTGGTATTCCTACACACCAATCTCCAATTGGATTTAAACCGGACGTATATCCTAACAATAATTCTCCAATTGGTTTTAAACCAAGCGTATATCCCAACAACAATTTTGGATCGCAACCTTCACATCCGCATAATCCTCCATATCCATCAGCTTCAATGCCTTATCCAAGTCAAACAATTCCTCATTCTAATCCTGGAAGTCCATTTATACCTCCGATGTCACAACAACCGTTTGGTGGTCATTCAATGAATTATCCGCAAGGACATGGTTCATTTCCTGTAACACATAATTATCCATTACAATCCGGTGTTCCACATTATCCAAATATGCAAACTAGTCACCCAATGAATAATCATTATGCACCTGGTGGTTATGCACCTGGTGGTTATGGATCTGGACCTGCTTTCTATCCTCAACAACAAGGACAATATCTTGCTCAGCCTGCAGCACAACCTTACATACCAGGACAAACGGTATTAATGGTTCCAGGCCAGCAAAGTAGTGGTAGAGGTTTTGGTGATATGATTAAGGAAGCTTTGGTATTTTCAACTATCAATGCTGGCGTAAATAGATTGATAAATCCTCATCAACATTATTACGAACCTAAACCAAGTGGTACCGAAGGTTCGACTGGTGGCAGTACTGGTACAACAACGCACATAACTTACAACAATCAATACTTTAACAATTATCCTGTCAATGGTACAAATGGAACAATGGATCCACAAAATATGGGTTCTCCGCCAAATCCAATGTATAATCCTACTGGATCGAATCCACAGCAAAATTCAGCTATACCGATAGCTAATAGCGGAATTTATTATCCACCATCTAATATCCCTGGTATATCGGATGGGAACAATGTTAGATCACCGAATCAATTAGGTGTAACAGGTGTTTCAACGGTTACAAAAAATGATACAAATTTGTACGTTCAAGGAAATGATTCTAATAAGCAAATAAATAATACAACCGCTAATACGGCTGATATTTATCAATATATTATTAGCGATAATGATCTGTATAAAATATCGGAAGATCTATTTGCCCAAGAGGAACACAATCTAACTAAATATATAATAATGAATTTGCAAGCTCGTTCGAACCCTGGTAACGTAACAGACGTCGCTGAAAGACAGTAATTACCTTTTATCTTTTTATATAATCATTTATATAACAACATAATTATTATATTACAATGATTTAGGTCGCATAATAAATGAAATTTTCTTTTCAGACTATTGTACGTACAATCAGATGCGTACAATATTTTAACGATCAAAGTTATTCGCATGTTGTACGAGAATTATGAACGTAACTCAAGTAAAAAAGAAAACAGAACTTTCGAAAAACGTATGGAGGAAAATATTTTCTTGGATGTTATTTTAAATACGAATGTTATGCACACAGCGATGAAATGGTTGTCATCACGTGGCTTCATTGATCCCGATGATTTTGAAAGAAAAGACATTCTACGTCACATTTGGTTCACCCAATTTCATGGCACTTCTTCAGGATTTGAACGTGTCTTTGCGTCAGAGGTTTATGGTGATACCGATATTTTAGGTGTCCAAGATTGGATCTATTTTAATCACGAAGAATCATCGAAAAATATCAATTATATGGGATACGTTGATAAAATGGATCTTGGAAACGTATGCATGAAAATAATTCGTTATATTATTATTATTATTATTATTAATCAAATGAATTCTTATTTTTTTTTTTTTCAATTTCAGAAAGCTTCACTAGTTAAATTAAATTTCAATATGAATGGTATCACCAGACCAAATGTCACGATATTCGTAGGTACAACACCGGAACTTGAAATGGCCTTATATACGATATGTTTCTATGCTAGACCAAATAATCTATGCCCAGTATCACTTGGTAATACTACGTTCAATATTTATACTCATGCCTTCAGATACTTTGGAAAGGATCTCATAGATCTCGCTCTACCAATAATTTAAATATATTTCAACTAATTAAGTAGATAAGGTATAAATAAATAAGATACAGAATTATATATAATAAATAAACAAAATATTAACAAAATATTAACAATTACAAATATTTGAAAAGACAAAAAATTAATTAATTTATTCTAAGAACTTCACGTTTTTTCTTATAAATTATAAATTAGATGAAAAACAAAAATTTTTCACTAAAAAAAAAAAAAAAAGAGGAAAAGAAAAAAAATACCTGTAATACGTACCATTTATTAAAGGAAAATAATTAATGGATAATTTTGTTTAAAAAAGATCCATGTAATCAATAAATGATCCTCCTGGATTTTTCTTTTAGCGTGACGACGTCCGCAAACGACCAAGATTTAATTTTTTCTGAAAAATATAAAAAGAAATTCTTTTTTGTAAATATTAATTATGTTTAAGGATATTGAGTTTCGATTTATAGAACTTTGGACACAGCAAGAGATAAAATTTTTCTTGAAAAGATGTATTTAATTTAATGATCAAACTTGCTATACCACACATAAGTTCATGAGCGATGAAGATCTCTCCGTGAAGAGATCCCCACTCTTTCCAGATTACCTCGAAGTGATTAATGGAAAGAGAAAGCCCACGAGAATACATGACTCAATACTGACGAGTCGCGTATATCTGCTGTTAACCGAGTCTTGTATTTGTTGCGTTACGAGCTGTGAAATACAGTAGTAGCACGTCGAGCTAGCAGTGAAATAGTTCGTAGAAATTTTTCTCGTATAGATTTTCGTTTTATCATTATCTCTTTGTGTCATCTAAATTATTTATTAAATTAAAATACACAAAACAATTTGGCCGGGATTTGAAAGTGATTATGATCATCAGGAGGACCTTGATCATTTCGATCGTTATTTTCCTTATTCTTGGTAAGTACATTCATACATATAAATTCTTACTTTAAGAAAAATAGTATGAGAGATAATTTAATGTGTAATAATGTTACGAAAATGAGATAATATGAGTCATAAAATTAAATCTAAAGATTCATTGTAACGTGAGTAATTGTGTAGGTGTTTCTGAAAAATTATGCAATCGAAAGATCCTTGTGACTTATACATTTTCGAAATAATAAGACGCTTTGAAAATATTGTTAATTATGTGAAATAGAACACCGTGAATGCATTATTTCTGATATAAATGTTATAAAAACGTATTAAGTGAAAATTTCATATTAAATAAATCAATTTATTTGAGTATTGGACTACTTTTATCTTTGTAAAGTATTCTTGAAAGTTTAGATCATATACTTTCTAAACAAGGAATTTGAAAGTTTTTACATCGAGATTTTTTATTGTTTTTCATATCCGTCAAAAAACGTTTTTTTTTTTTTTTTTAATGATATTTGATGTCTATTTACAAAGAAATTAAATAATATTTTGTGATATGAAAAGAAATTTTTCAGAACAGAAACAAAACGCAATAGCAAGTGTGATAAGAAGAAATATCATGATGCAAATTGTTCTTGATAGCATTATTATTCAATTGTCGGCATTCTACTTTAATTGAAAAACACGCATGCACCAAGAAGAACGAGTTCTTTCATTATTTTGTTAATTTAACTAAATTCTTTGAGAATTATCGATATATCAGTCAAATACATAATAGGTACTACATGCATGCACCAGTGCATGAATATGAATAATATGATTTATCTCTATCACATGAATTGCTTAAGTGTCTAGATTTAATATTGTTACTATAATAGAGATAGCAAATAACAAAATGGGAGATATTATTACGATATATTACTAAATATAATTATAATAATTGCATTAACAGCTACTGGGGAAGCCCGAAAAAGTGGTGGCGGTCGTAAAAGCAGCGGGGGATGGGGTTGGGGAGGACGTTCGTCCTTAAGGACAACACCGCGACCACCCCAAATTAAATCTCAAAATACTCAATATGGTATGTCATTAATATTTTAACTATTCTATATATATTTCTAGTGAAATTTATGTTTTTTTTTTTTTTTTTTTTTTTTTTTTTTTAATAGGATGGAACGTTCCACAAACTAACAACAGACAAACCAGCAGCAATACGGCTTCAAAGCCATCTGCTCCACCAGCAGATCATAACGTTGCTTCTAAGACTAGTGCAACTTCCTTGCAATCAGGATATTCTCCATCAGGTAGATTTCTTTGAGTTAATTATACTTGCGACATAAAATTGTAATCTTTTTAATGATCACAGGTGGATATCCTCGTCAACAAGTTGGTTCACAGCAAAGTTCACCCAATTCTTATAATAATGCTGGATACAATCCATCAGCTGGTTATAATCCTGCGGTCGGCGGCTATAATTCTGGCTATAATCCCGGTTATAATCCTAGCTATCCAGGTCAAGGTCAATCTTATCATTCACCTAATATGGGACAACCTTATAATCCAATGGGTCATGGGTACAATCCATCGCACAATCAACCTTTTAATCCATCTTATGGTCAATCCTATAATCCATCGTTCGGACAAGCGCCACAGCAAACTATTTTAATGGCATCCTCGCAACCGTACAAACCAGGTATCGGGCAAATCGCGAAAGAAGCTTTTGTCTACGCTGGAGTTAGTGCTGGTGTAAATGCAGCCGTGAGCAGAATTCTGCCAGGAGGAATTTATGGGCATAGTGGTGGTGGTGGAGGTGGTGGTGGTGTTAGCAGTAGTGGAGTTATTCCCGCTACTTCTCATACTCAAATTACTTATAATAATTACTACAACAATCAATCTGCTCCAACTCAAAACGCGGGAGAGACTCAACCTGTTCCGGGTCAACCTGCTGCAAGTCCTCCTGTACCATCGGCAGAACCTCCTGCTGTTAACCCACTACAAAATACTGAAACTAATGCAAATAATAATGCTTCTCCTGAAACTAATAGTAAATCCAATACTCAAAATACTCCGGAATCCAGTAATAATCCTAATCCACTCGGTTTTGTAACTTCTAATGAAGATATTAAAAAATTGTCGGAGGAATTATTTAGTAAAGATGTAAATAATGCGTTCAAGTATATTACCATTAAACTACAAGGTCAAAAGAAAGACGACAGTGTTACCGATGACGCGAGTGATCCGTAAGCAATCTCTTTTATAAACATATTTCCAAATGATTTCTATAAACATAAATATTATTTTCTTTTAGATTGTTGGATGTGAAGCCAGAAGCTTACGAAATACCAACGATCAAATCTGTTATCGATCTTCATGATAATTATGAGCTGGATGTTAAAGTGAAAGAAAATCTTACGCCTGAAAAACGCGAAAAGGAATCTCAGTTGCTCGATAATTTCTTAAAAACCGATGTCCTTCAAAGCGCGATGAAATTCTTAGCTAGCAAAGGATATATACCCGATGATCCATATGAATTCAAGGACACGTTAAAACGCATATGGTTCTCACAGTTTAAACGGATAGATGGAGACGCATCAAGTTCCGGCTTTGAAACGGTTTACTTAGCAGAACAATTTGATTCTGATATAATTGGTTTACATAATTGGATCTATTATGCCAAGCAAGAGGCTGAGAAAAAGATCGATTATCTCGGATATATTAAAGAACTAACATTTGGGGATGTAAGTATTAATATTGTATAATTTATATTTTATCTATCAATTTGTATATATATATATATATATATTTTATTAATTATTAATAATTTTCTTTCTAAACTATTTATGATGAAATCCATCAAATCATTTGGAAATGTTGTTCGCGATATTATTTTATCACATTTGCATATTTTTATAATATCTTTTACAGAAGGCAGCTATAGTCAAAGTACGTTCTAAATTAAATGGTTTTGTTCAACCAGTGACTACTCTTTTTGTTGGCACATCACCAGAGTTAGAGATGGCACTTTATACTGTTTGTTTCTTTGCGCGTCCAAATACTGCTTGTCCTTTATCTTTTGGTGGAACTGATTTCATAATAATTGCAAACAGAGTTAATTACTTTGGTAAAGATATACTGGTCTCTGCATTTCCAGAAATATAATTTATGAGAGATCTATAATACTCTTAATTAAATATTGCACATTTATGTTATCAAAAATAATTTTTTCTTTTTTTTTTTTTTTTGGAATAATCTCTTATTTCTAGATTATAATTCATATCCCTAATTAAGCAGAGGTGTGAAAAAATGGCTTCTTAGAAATTATTTTAAATAGGTATCAACATTTATAGTAAATACTTGTATAATTAAATGAAATAATTATGAGAAAACATGCAGTATGCTTAACATAATCTAATAAAAAGTACTGTAATCGGCAATATGTTTAAATTATTATTAAAAAATTAAATAAAATTGCACATGAGATTGATTTGAATAAACATAATAGATATCTTTATCCATTCAAGAAGCAATTATATAAAATAAGAAGTGAGAGTACCTTTGTATTTTTATAACATCTTCTTTTTAATTCTGAAAGCTCAATTACAGGTATTATCGAAGGTCGTCCATGTGCACATCGAGTTGGAGATTTTGTAGTTTTTAAGTCATCAAAAAGTTCTATACATTGTTGTACAGATAGCAATTCACCAAATTTTATGGCACCTAAGAAGATATAAAGCAAATACTTTATATAAATTGTATTCTTTTAATCATTTTCTCTGCAGTTAATACAAAATATAATATCTACAAATAATAAATACCATGACATGCTTCTGTTGATATGGCATTGTGAATAGATAAAGGTAAAAAATTTATACCATTTCCATTCATAATATTGTCTACAATTTCATTTAGCAAATTCCGAATTATCATTGTCAATTTTACATCATTATAATATTGTTTATTCGTTATGAAACATTTTGGTATACTGTATATGCTTAAAGTATTCCCATTAATTGCAGTTAACTTTATTCCAAATTTATCTAATGACTTTTTGTTCCATAGAAGCAAAGTGCATATATTTACTGTTACTTCTATTATTATTGGAATTGACAATTTTTTAGTTTGAAAACTTTTATGATCTGATGTTTTATAATCTATATAAGTAAATGAAATTGCAAATTACATATAAAACAGATTCTAACATTTTTTATATATAATTAATATTAGTTAATACACACATACACACACACACATAGATATATATATATATATATTTAATGTGCAATATTACCATTAAGTAAATTTTCATATCTTATTCTTTCATGAACAGCATGTTGATCCATCATTAACAATAATTCTATATTATCATACATCATTATGGCTGCTATTAATTGATTATTAACTTGATTTAATACCTACATGAATTTATGATAAGTATTATTACTTCTCTACTTTTATATAATATCATATTTCTATAATTTTATTTATTACCTTTATAAATTCTAATGCAGTTCTTTTTAATCTAAATTCATAAAAATATTGTCTAAATTTGCACGGATGTATATTTACATCTTGATGTTGTTTTTCATTTTCTATTAAATATACATATACACACATATATATATATACACATATAAATATAATAAAATAAGTATATGAAAATAAAATACAAGAATTTTTATGCCTTACCATACCTTGATAATTATATGTTAACTCATTAAAAAGTATGCTTGTATCAATACTATTGAATGAAGGTGTTTTTATTAATTTAATAGGTCTAAATTGAACAAGATTATTTAACTTTTGTGGAAGAAAATCAAAAACTTTGTAATATTTCTCAATACTTTCATTTTTGTTTTTCAACTTGTAAGGAGTATTTTGCATTTCTATTTTATCACTTTTTACTTTGTTTGTATGATAACTCCAATCAGACCACTCTGAAAGAGAGCAATTATAATCTTCTACATGAACAGTTTTTTCTATGTTATGTTTTTGTTTTGCATCAGACAATGTTTGTTCTACATTATTAATTGAATTGGAATTTACACAATTTATATATTCTACGTTCTCTTTTGAATTATAATTATTAGAAATGTTAGAAGTAATATTTTCCTCAGAACAATATTGATTACAATTATAGTTTATATTTTGCAATTTTTGCTTTTTTTCTGTAAAAGTACCTGTTTTCAAATGTTCTATATCAATTATATAATTTTCTACCGATCTTCCTTGTTTTATACTTTCATAAAGAAACATTCCATATTTGGTATAAAAAACTGTGATGGGATTATGATTAATATTAGTATTATATAAAATAGATTTTTTAGTCTTATGAATTTTCTCTAAGCGATCTACTTTGTAGAGAGATAAAGGTAAAACATTGTGTACCTTTTGAGATTCTGCAGATTTATCAATTTTTTGTATTCGCTTCGGTATGTGAAATTGAATATATTCATATAATTGCTTAATGAAAAATTCATCTAGGAAAATATTATTTATAAATTGTCTGACACTATCTAAAACATCACGTGTTTTGTATAATAACATAAATCTTTTATCATTTTTTGTAGTAACAACAACTTCTGTTGTCGGACAATTAATAAAAAACATGAAAAATATTGTTTCTTTACTGACATTGCACATTCTCATATGGTAACTTAGATGTTGAATGAAGTAATCCAGTATTGTATTTATAATTGTAGTACAATAGACTGGTCTATTATTTAAGTAAATGTAATGTAAAGCTTTTTCTTCTGTTTTAATCAATCCAATGTAACCATGGTATTGAATAGTTAACACATTAGTAGATGGTATAGCCCATATATAATCTTGTAATATATATTCTTCATATAGCATTTTTAAAATTTTCTTTGATTCTCTATCTTTAGTGATTTGTAAAAATATATTATCTTCATCTCTAAGAGAGAAGGAAATCTATTGAAATTGAGAATTAAAAAAAAAAAAAAAAAAAAAGTAGGTACATATCTATCAGCTAAGTAAAATAGGGAAAACATAATTTTGATAACTAATAAGATAAAGAGTTTATTACCTTAGGATTATTTAAAGAAATATTTGCTATTAAAAAGCATACCATAGATATAGTTTGTTTATGAGCATATACAGTGTTAGAATAATTATATATGGTTACTGTTGTACCAATTGATGGTCTAGGTGTTACTTTTAATATAATAGGAGATAAACCTTTCCTATAAATCTGATTAAAAAAAAAAATATATATATATATATATATAAAACATAAATTAAAAAATATTCAATGTGATTAAAGAAAATTTTTACAATCTACCTTTGTATTGGTTTCCACAGAATTCTGACATCTCGATGAAATAGAAATAACAGAAAAATTCTTAAATATGTTCTTCAAATTATCGTATCTTAAATTATAATGTAATTGTGAATCATGAATATTATTTTTTCCAGTATCTTCTAAACCTGCTAATGCATGTACAGATATTCCTATACCATTATCTACTACTTGAATTTTTTTCTCTTTATTATAAATACGTATAGCTATGCATGATGCATGTTCATTCAACGAATTTAAAACCTAAATTTAAAAATATATAATTAATATTATATAAAATCATTGAGATTTTTGGATCTTTCCTGTTATCTGTTTGATATTATTTTGGTATTTCATTTTTCCAATAAATTTTCTTTATTTCTTACTAAAAGTTATTTTATGTAAATATATTATAGCGAAAAAAATATTTAAATTACATAGATATATAAATGTTCTATTAAATTTTCAATAAAAAGTATTAAAAATCTGGACTATACGTAAGTCAAATAACAAGGGATCTGAAGGCGAAGGAAACGAACAACAGAAAAGATTCAGATTTTTTTTTACAACTGTTTCAAATATTTTAATTAATTATTTAAATCGTCATAAATAAATAAAAAAGAAAAAAAAGAAAATAAAATGATAATCAACGTGTATACGTACCGTATCAAAAACGTTTAGTGCAACAGGTGGAATTTCTATTATCTCCATGTTTAATTCTCGTTATCTGAACAATTAGAAATAATTAAGAATGCACTTAACACTTTTTTCTTTTTAAGAATTACGAATAATTAGATTCTAATGATTTTCTTTGGAATATCCGATATTACGTAATACGAGGCACTAATTAAAACCCAGCTACCGTGTTTAATATCCATTGTTGAAAATGCAATTTTGGCGCTAATTATAAATGCTTCAAACAAATTTACCGGGTATGTGAGTTTCTTTTGTTTTTCTTTAAAATATTTCGAAATTTCGATATTCATGTTAAATAAATCTCATTAGTACGTATTATTTATTTAATTCTACTAGAAAGCAAACGAAATAAAAGAAAATTAATGTAATTAAAATGTGCCTTTTGTGTGAAAATTTAGTTAACTATAATTAATGAAAAACAGATTTGTTTGTTTTCTTTCTTTTTTTTTTTTTTTTATGTGGAAATAAAAGAAACTAAACAGTTAGATTTCTTTATGTAAATTAAAAGAAATTATTTAGCCAGTTAGCATGTTCGGTGATTTCTGAATAATTGTACTTTACCCGTATCACAGCGTAAATTGTAAAGTTTATTTAAAAAAAATTCTTTTTTTATATATCCGGTCATATACATATACATACATATATATATATATATATATATATATATATATATATATATATATATATATTATAACAATCGAAGATGTGCATTATGCAGATTTTCGTAAATTTTACAAGTTTAAAAAATTTCCGTCGGTCAATATAGGCACTGAAAAAATTACAATCACTTAAATATACCTAATTGTCTAAAATTTATATATATATAGTATGTATAATATATATATATATATACATATATATATATATATATATATATATATATATGTATATATATATATGCATATATAATAAGCAACCTATAATAAATAATAATTATAAAATTAATCATGTCTTAAATTTAGACACATGTCTAAATATCGCATTTCATACAAAAATCGCCGAAACATGTCAACTAGTAAATTAATTATACTAAAATTTAGATTCACATAAAATTTCAGACCAATCAGTCCGTTCGAAACAACATCGTTATGAGTCAGTGCATAATTTTGTTCTTTTACTATATGTAAATTTGATAAAAAATTGTTATTATCGTAGAGAGGAGATCAATATAATATGATACGATTAGAAAGTTTATATTACATAAATTCTACACTCAATAAGCAAAAACTAAAGTTATTGCATTAAGAGTAAACTGATTAAAAAGATAAAAATCTTCTAAGAATTGATTCAATGTCTATGCCAAAATAAGATGTTTCATAAACTGCATATTAATTTCTATAGTTTGTGAGTTATGCTTTATTAAAAAAAAGCACGTTTCAATTGTGTGACCTTCGTCAGTATTAAGTTTTTTTATTTTACATGTGTCTTGTTATTGGTGTTCTTCCAAGAATACTAAAAAAGTGTAATGTACAATAGACACACTATGCTTAAATTATTGTCAATTGAAAACTAAGAAAATTTAGTGAACAAGTACAATAAATAGTTCATCGTTATGTACAAGTTTGTTCTTCGTGCATAAGAAATAAGAGCATACGTCTTTCTTATACAAGATATAATATAACCATTATGGTATCACTTTTAAACAGATTAAACTTTTCTTTTTTTTTTGTTTTTTGTTTTCATTTACCAATCACCGAATGTAAAGAGATATTTATAAACTATACGTAATTTCACAGTGGTCAATTTAACGTACATTCTTTTACATATAATATAATCTGTACAACATTAATTCAATATAATTTTACCAATGCATAATAAAACATTTTATGAAATAAAATATCCAAAATTATCATACCGACATACATAATAATTTCCAAATTATTTATGATTGTTATGCGAAAATTATTGCAGGTACCATAAGGTCATATTAGTATTTTAATTACATCAAATGTGAAAGCATATGCTATAACACAGACAAAGATTATATGTGTCGTTATATATGGTTCTATATTCTTATTGAAATTAAAACAGACATATTTGGCGCGAGACACTGTCCTTTATGTCTGATTTTTTAAATGTATCAGTAACATCGTCGTAAAATAATAAAGATTTTTATGACACGTGTGTGTATGTATGTGTGTGTATATATATATATATATACATATATATATATGTACATATATATATATATATATATATATATATATATATATATGTATTAAAGATAATAGTGAGAATTTTATTTCAAAAAATATATTAAAGGCATTATAAAGTTTTCTTTTACTGTATCGCTTTCATTGCATTAACAGGAAATTACATTCTATAATAGATATTCTTATAAAGTAACATATAAACGGCATAATCTTTCTATCTATAAAAAAAGAAAAAAAAAAAAAGAAGAAGAAGAAAGAAAAGAAAGAAAAAGAAAAAAGATTCCTTTTAATGAAATTGCGCGATAATCGTGTAACGACCTTTATTGCAAACAAAAATATGTAGATCCTTTCCTGTGTCTACTACAAGTCGAGCACTTAATTAGAAGATAAGTAAATATTAATATTGTGAAAAATTAATCTTAGTAGAGCCTGATCATCAACATATATATAAAGGAGGAGTTCATTGTAGTAAAATTATAATAATAACAATCACATATCGTGTCATCTATTAACGAGATATATAACACACATGTTATAAGATGAAAGTATATAAATAATTTAGATGCATCGAATAGACGATGTTGTAGTGTTTATAATTCATGTAACATGAAGAAAACACACATATATATATATATATATATATATATATATGTATATATGTATATATATATTTATTTATTTATATATATGCTTATATATAAATGTGTGTGTGTGGGCGGGTATACATAGAGTTTATATGTATTTATGTATGTACACAGAGCATTCAAGATGCCCTGAAGAAATGATAGAGACGTCCGTATTTCATCAGACGTCATTAGACACATTCGAGGACTCCCATGCACACTATTTTCCTACACTGTTACACCGTATATTATATCAGAAAGTTCTTGACACTCTATGTGTGCGTGTGTATGTACGTATGTATATATGTATGCGTGTGTAAGACTGCATGCATTTATGCATATATACGAGAAGAGACACACATGCGCCTGAGTGCGCACACACATGCACGCATTACATATATATACATATATATATAACATGTATAAAATATTGAGTTATACTCCTATAAATATATCATCTAAATTATGACGCTTCGGCAAATGATATAATCACTTAGAGAAGAATTTTCACAATTTAGTCATTAACTTTAGGCACCAATGGTATGCAGACCCTGTCTTTGGTACGTGCGACCGAATCGATATTATTATTTCATTTAAAACAAAGGATACACACAGAACAATGGTCTTCCACAATTTTCAACGATTATTCGTTTGCTTTTCATTCCTTTTATTATTTATATTTTTCCATTTCCTTTCTCTTTTGTTCCTTTTTCTCTTTTCTTTTTTTTTTTTTCTTTCTTTTCTTTTTTCTTTTCTTCGGTAAGACACACACACTTGGTCGATTCTAAATCAGGTGATCTAGGAAAAAGTTTCTGACACAGAATCTCTGCCCTGGTGTATCCCACTCACCTAGGAAGAAGCTCACAATTTAGTCATTAAAACTTTAGGCACCAATGGTATGCAGACCCTGTCTTTGGTACATGCGACCGAATCGATATCATCATTTCGTTTCAAATAAAGGATACACAGAACAATGATCTTCTGCAATTTAAACAATTATTATTTTATTCGTACTCTCGTGCGTTTGTTTGGTTCTTTATCTCTTCTTTATTATTTATATCGTTCTTTTATGTTATTTCTCTCTTTCTCTTTCTTTCTTCTTTTTTTTTTCTTTTTTTTTTTTTTTTTTTTTTAATCCCCCTTGTTAAACTCTCTTTGCACGATGCCGTAGAAATTAGTTATATTCGTTTATAATCAGTAACATTGTCCTAAAACAACACATTCATTATAGAAAGCTCAGTCTTCTTCCTTCTTTTCCGGTTTCAAGTCCACCATTGCATGGAGTTGTTCGGCACTATATCTGTAATCAAATATTTACTTTTTTCAATACAATATATTATGTCAATATAAAGAAATGTTAAAATGATAGATAATACGCATACCCCAATAGATTTTGTAAGTCACAAACGAAACGATAGACGTAACGCTTCCCAGCGGTCTTGTGTATAATATTTTTATCGTAATAGTATCGGAGACCGCGGCTTAATTTTTCGTAATTCATTTTAGGCTTATTTTTGCGAACACCCCAGCGTCGTGCAACTTCATCGGGATCCGTCAGTTTGAATTCCCAACCATCTCCCGTCCACGAGATGAAACTCTGACATGATTTATTGGTCAATAGTTCCAATAAAAATTGCCAGAGTTGTATTGGTCCTGAACCTGTGAAATATGGACCACCACCTGCACAATTATCACCTATATTTCTATTCAGTTGTTCTATATCGTTTAATTTATATTAATTGTCTTAGATATAATATTTTATTGTGTAGTAGATGCTTACCGGTATAACTAGCTGCGATCATTGCACTCTGTAGGAGAGGCTTTTGATCGGCGTTACTACCAATGGAAGGTGGATGATGAGCACCAGATGAATCTCTCGAGCCAAGACTCGCGATAAACGCTGGATGATGAGAAAGATGTTCACCGATAGGTGCAACACCCCACTGTTCACTTCCAACACCAGCAGCTCCAGTAGCTGTATTTCCACTTCCAGGAACCGTCTGAAATGGTGTCGCATCGTATTGACTGTATCCCCCACTTTCACTGTATCCTTCGTGATATCTCGCTGGAAAATATAACGTAAGTTGATCACGAGACCTAAGAGAACATGATTATCAACTTATAGATATAAATTCGATTAGATAACTTTGATTAGAATTAATAAGATATTATCTCGCCATTTGATCGTCCCGCCATACTTTTGAATTTGAATAAACGTGTCACGTGACACGTTCGTACTTTATATTTGATCTTTAGATTCTTTTAAGATTACTTTATTTAGATATTATTATATTAACGTAGGTATATATATATATATATATATATATATATATATATATATAAAATATATAAAGTGAACTAAATATTTTTTATATATCCGAATTATAATTCTAGAATTCTAATAAAGTTCATCGGTACTTTTAACTACGTTTGATATTCGAAAGAAGTGATACGGCCGTACCTCGAGGATAATTTTTGAACGGCGATGGCTGATACTTCGGTTCGAGGTGAATACCACTGGTACTGTAAAATTCTGGCGAACTATCCAGATTATAGGTATGAGGAGTTTGATGATCCTGCGATAGACCGTGATAATCAGAGGCCTCATCATATCCAGAATAATGCGCGGGTGTAATATAATCTTCCGTCGTCCCAGTATTGCTAACCCTAAGTTCGCTCTCATTGGTCCCCGTTGCACCGAGATCACCGCCACTGGCCAATCCGCCGGCTCCTCCTTGTAAGTGTTCCGCCGCTATATGGTGGCTGCTGTAGTTAGCTAGAGAGAAAAAAAGAACATCGCGTGAAATAAAAATCAAATCGAATGTTTATTATATCACTTTTTCCATACTTTATGTATATTTATATTACTTTTTCCATTGAATAATTAGAAAAAAAAATCGGCTTTGACTCTATTACATGTAAAATTTCATTTCCAATGTGAAAATCAAAAGCAATAAGCTTTTAACATTATAATTTTTTATATTACAGATGGCGCCAGTTAACAAGTCGCACACTAATACTCACATTCCGTTTTGAGTTCATTTAAATTTCGTAGGTGTATATAAGCATTATTTGCGTTATTGTTATTGTTATTGTTGTTATTCCCCGTGGGTGTACTGGAATGAGAATTAGGAGGTTGTGTACTATGGCTGTGAGGTGGTGGCGAAGTCTCTTCCCTTTGGCTTTCATCCTGACAAACGGGACTGCGTAGATGCGCATAACCTCCTATAAAAGTAAATTATAAGGTAAGTATAAATTTTTATTTTCAATTATACACGTATAAAATTGTATGAATTGCAATATTATAAATTTTATAATCGAAGATTAAATAGACTCTCGCCCTTCAATAGTATTCAGGAGAAAGATAAGGCAATGATATTTTTTGAATTGATATTTTTTACAATGACATTTTTGAAGAAGCTATTGGCGTATATCGTCATTAGAAAATAGTGTTAATGAATTGTAAAAGGGGATAAAGTAGGTGGCCTTTAAGTACTTTTAGTTTATTCTCCGTACAAAACAAAGTGTAATTTCAAGTAAGGTTAGTAAGAGAGAGAAAGAGGGAGAGAGAGAGAGAGGAAGAAAGAGGTAGGGAGAGAGAGAGAGAGAGAGAGAGAGAGAGAGAGAGAGAGAGAGAGAGAGAAAGAAAGAGAAAAACTTTCCGGAGTCTGCAGGGAGGAACCACCGCGACACGTGGGCGGTACGCATCTCGCTGATTGGCTCAAGCGAACTCCGCCTATTCTCTCAACGACCTTTCCTTCGCTTCGAGAAATCCGTTCTCGCCGAATGCGGAGGCTGCATTAGCTTCGCCCACGACAATGTCGTCGTCGTTATCATTACACTCTCTTTCTCTCTCTCTCTCTCTCTCTCTCTCTCTCTCTCTCTCTCTCTCTCTCTCTCTACACTACTACTATGATCTTTATAAAATTTTTACGTCTCTATTTTTTACTTCTCTCTGATTCCCCATTTGATTTTTTTCTTTCTTTTTATTCACAATGATAACGCATCGAACACGATGCATTTCCGAGTACTTGGAAACGCCCTCTTATTATATATATATATATATATTTTTTTTTTATTTATTATATCGTTTTTATGAATTTTCATTATGCAATTAAGGTTACGTACTTTCCAAATGGTTTCATATTTATTTGAAAAAATTAACAATGGCGATAAAAGGCGAGATATAACGAAGATATCATGAAAGAGCAGGTGGACAAAGAAACGAAACATTCCTGTTTAAGAAAAGAGAAGGCAGATGTGCTCTTCGAAAAGATCGACATGTAATATCATTTTATTATCTTCACATTGATAATTTCCTTTTTTTCTTCCTTTTTTCTTTTTTTTTTTTCTTTTCTTTTTACACATATTTACGCGCTTGAAATACTATTAATCTTTTAATCGGGGATTAACTTCCCGCAAAGATTTTAATTTTTTTTCTTTTTGAGATAAAAGAATAAGTCGTTTGTTTTTCACTTCGATTAAAATAGCAAAAAGAAAAAGAAGAAGACGCCATTATATATCACGAATATATTCTTCATTAATTACGATTCATTAATTTATCCAAAGTTTTCCAAACCCAAATCTAAAGTTTTATTTTTACAATCAAAATAAATTACGATGGAAAATATCGTTCATTAGCACGTTAATATTAATTATTCGAAATAAATTAGACAAAGTGTACATAGGTGTCAAAACAAAAAGAGTTCCTAAAGTTTTTATTTATTTAATGTAATATATGTAATTTAAAGTCATATGAATTTAATTTATTCTCATTCACAAAATAGTACTCCCGGTTTTTAATATAATACGTATATATTATTTGCCGCCGTCAGACGAAAACATTTCTGAAATACGTTCTCGTACCATTAATTCTCTCACTTTTTATACAAAATTTCACATGAATTTCTTGCTCCTTCGATCGTGAAATATAGATAAATCACTCGTTCGAGATCCTGTATAAATCTTACGAAAAAAAAAAAAAATAAATAAATAAAAAAGAAATAAAAAGAAATAAAAAGAAAAAAAGAAACAAAAAAGTAGAGAAAAAGAAAAGGAAAAAAGAAAATTTTCGTTAATCGAATAAATTAACGTCGTTAGGAATTAAAAAAATTGCATGAACTTTTTTCATCACACCTCGTAATATGTTTCATAGTGTCTCGTATGGAACTGCGCAACTACCGTTTATTATATCATCGTAGTACGCGTGGTAGGGACAGTCAGTCAGTCGTTCGGAGTCATAAATACGTACTACAGGATTGTCGTATATGCTTATTGCCCTAGTCTCTTTTTACAATGACATTATGTGTCATATCTTTCTTTTTTTCTTTTAGATTAAAGAGATGATCAACAGGAAGAAAGAAAGAATGGAAAAAAGACAATAATACATTTCGATCGTTTGAAAAGAGTTCAATAGTTATTTCTAATGAAACGATATTTCAACTCATCGAGGCTCGTTGAATTTTCCTTTCTACATACGTATTTACCTATCTAAATGTATGTTCGTATGTATGCATATGTATGGATATAGTACGTATATACATACGTACGTATATAAATACGTACGCATAGAGACATGTTCGTATTGGTGATCGAAAAACAATGGCAAAGGTGAAAAGCAACGAAGAGAGGGAGAGAGAGAGAGAGAGAGGACGGTTTTCGCTTTCATAAAATACACCGGGTTCCGTTTTTATACGGGCGATCTACCTACACCTGCAGGGTCCACCACGAGCGTAACTGCAGCTCGCACCCCATGTCGCTTCACACAGGGAGCGTGGGAGTGCAGGTCGACGTCGGCCCTCACGGCGGCCCTCACAGTCGGTCCTCACGACGTCCCTCACTCACACGCACCCTTTTCTCGCGTTCGCTCGCCTTTTCTCCCTTCGATTCACGTTTTCGGCTTCGCGCCTCGGCCGCCTTTCTTTGGCGGTTACGTCTACTATACATTGAAAGAAGGAATTTCTTTTCTAAGTTTTTAGTTGGGATCTACACAAGAGAGAGAGAAAAAGAGAGAGAGAGAGAGAGAGAGAGAAATACTCATGTAAGAACTTTTCTTTCATACTATGAACAAGATAGATCAATGATCTCGTCTGTATAAATATCATTGTAAAATCGATATAATTATAAATACGATAAAGTATGTTAATTCGATGCGAGATAAGTCAATATCGGATATAAACACTTTGCTAATTGACCAAAGATATCAAATTTTACATGATATTAATTTGAATTAATTCGATTCCCAGCTGACATAAATGAGACGGGGGAAAAGAAATCGATCGGGCACGTGCACTCGATCATGCTTTCATGGAGAGAATCAACGGAGAAAGAAAGAGAAAGAGAGAGAGAGAGAGAGAGAGAGAGAGAGAGAGAGAGAAAAGAGTAGAGTAAGAGTAAGTAAGAGCGACAGTAACAGGCACAGCAGTCGTTTAGCAGCCGCATAGCAGGCACGCATCAGCTGTGGAACAGGTGCCGGCCGGCAACATAGGCCCGAAAGAGAGTTTGCCCGATGCCGGCGACTTCTTAACGAAAACGAGCGTAGGAAACGACGAGAAGGACGGAACGAGGAGGGCTAACATGGCACGCGCCAAATCGAATGAAACACGGCTCTTGGCTTCGGAATGGTGCACAGCTGCTTGTGTTGCTTCTGTAACTGCTGCTGCTGCTGCTGCTGCTGCTGCTGCTTTTACTGTTGCTGTTGCTGTTACTGTTATTGCTGTTATAATCGCTAAGATTGCTAATACTGATTTGACTAGTTTAAATATCATTTCTTTGATAGATAACTCTAACAGCATAATCATTTATCATTCCTTAATATATTTGATCAAACAGAATTCTATTTTTCTTTTTTTTTTTTTTTAATCTTAAACATGAATAGTTTGTATTAGGATTGTTTACACATTTACAAATATAAGATATAGATATAGTATATAGAAATGATTGTTAATCCTTGATAAAATTCTTTAAATATAGATTGCATAAACCATAAAGGGTTTTATTAATGATAGAATATATTTATAAACGTGATTATATTATGATGTATAAGTAAAATATTTTAACGATAAATCGTTGAGAAAATTTGTCCTTGTTCATTTCATTTTTAAAAGAAGTTTTCAATAAGATAAAACGCACAATATCGCGTTTTAATTTAAACGATGGTATAATACAATTGATTCGTTCAGTTATAAAATACAAATAAAAATAAATTTCAACATTATTCCTATTTACTGTGTGTGTGTGTGTGTGTGTATGTGTATATATATACATATATATGTATATACATATGTGTGTGAATATATTCACATATATACATATATATACATATATTAATATATATACTTATTAACTTCGAAAAATAGATTCTAATAATGAAAAGAGAGAAAAAAAAAGAGAAAGAGAAAGAGGGACTCGTTAGGTCAGACATCCATTGAACTCGAAACTCATTGGAGCCTTAAAAACATATATATATACATATATATATATATACATATATTTATATGTATATAGGTACCACGTAAGAGTATACGTGCGTGTACTAGTGCGTGTAATGTGTGCGTGTTGAAGCCAGGCGATTGTGCGATGCGCTCATAAAAAACGTCGTCCTCGACGGCAACGAAATCGCGCATTGTTCGGTAGACCGCTGACCTGCGAACTCTCCCACAATCTACCTTTATCGTGTTCTCTATGTATATCCGTGTTACATATGCCTTTCTTTTTAATTTGTGTGCGTACGCGCCACTGCGCTAAATTAAAAATGTATTCGCCCGAGTCGCATTAGCTAGTAGGGAGAACGCATTTAACAAGACGAAGAAAAATCTATGAATTTATATATATATATATGTGTGTGTGTGTTCAATGTTCTTTTCTAGATTTCTCTTTTTTTTTGTTTTGTGTGTTTTTTTTTCCATTCTGCTTCTTTTATAACTTTCAACTTTAACATTTTAATATCTTCATATCGTCGATAGATTGGAACGGAACGTTTAATTTGAAGTTAAATCAGAATTATGGCGTATATTATTTAGCCTTAGTTTTGAAATTTTTATTTCATAGTTTGATTTTATAGTTTTCATTCTTTTCTTTCATGTAATGTATAATACATATATATATATATATGTATATTTAAAACAAATAATTTGTTTTAAATATTTTTCATTTCCATTTCTCTCTCTCTCTCTCTCTCTCTTTGTTTTTTACTTTTTTTTTCTTACTCTTCCTCGTTTCTTCTCGTTACAGATGGATAAGCTACATAGAACAGACTATGGCCTGAAATCTCCTGCTCTACGAAGCGTGTAATTCTGACCTTGCTTGGTAGATTTTATTGCCAAGTCAACGAGAGCCGCACCTTATGCGGCAATCTATGTGTATTGCGTATAAACACATCTAGACATTAAAAATATGTTATATTGTTTTGTTACGAGCCATTGTGGGTGTACATCGAAATTGATCGAAAATGAACTCTCGTATTTGAATTCAGTATACGTTACTAAGAACTTCAACAACGATTGGAATGGATTATCCATCTTTTACGAATTACGAATTGTAGTTCGAAATAATGAATAATAATTGTTTAAAAAATATGATCGAGAGATAAAAGGTATTTTCGATTTTACGTATATAAACTCAATGCTAAAACTAAAAATCTCATCGAATGTGGATTTGTGGAAATTAAACATAATCATTGTTT
The DNA here is from genome assembly GCF_910589235.1 of Vespa crabro. Classification (NCBI taxonomy): domain Eukaryota; kingdom Metazoa; phylum Arthropoda; class Insecta; order Hymenoptera; family Vespidae; genus Vespa; species Vespa crabro. The sequence goes on along the minus strand of NC_060971.1, from coordinate 4,924,672 downwards.
CGTGTCCTCTATCGTCACAAGATCAAATTGACTTCACGTAACTGTTAATAAATTCTGTCAAAAGTGCCATTTCATTTAATGAATTGATATTCATTCATAAAAATGTTATATGCGAATCTATCGGATATCTACTTTTAATAAATAGAAATAATAAATATATAGAATTTTCATATTTCACGATCTCTTATCTATAATTACAATGGAGTTCGTAATTCATTCTAAGAAAGTCATAAGACTATTCAATTTGTTAACATGCATTCGATTACATAGAAATATATTTTTTTGGGTACATACACATATATATATATATATATACATATACATCTATATACACATATATATATATATATACATGTATGTGTGAAACAAGGATGAAAAGTTCATCAAAGAGTTTGCATTTAACTAGAAGATAGATCATATATCCTGATGAAATTCTTTAGAATTCATCAATCGATGGAAGACATTGATTTCTCTCTAACCTGGTGTATGCGTAGTAGTATTCAATGAGATCGTGTTCCGATGTAATCCATCCTGTTGTTGTTGTTGTTGCTGCTGTTGCTGGTGTTGTTGCTGATGATGATGAGGATGATGAGTATGTTGATGTTGAGTATGAGTAAGTGGATCAGCTTCCTGATAGGAAGGATAATCGGCATAAAAGGGTTCGTGTCCCGTCATCAGGGTATCTAACATGTGAAGAACCATCTCCGAGGATGTTGCCGAGGCTACCGCACTCGGCGTCTGTTGGCTCGTCTCTAGGATATTCCCGTTCGTCGTCGTATAATTGCCGACGACGATGGCCGGCGGCGGCAACGGCAGCAGTGGCGGTGGCGGTGGCGGTAGCGGCTGCGGCTGCGGCGGCGGCGGCGGTAGCGGTGGTGGTGGTGGTGGTGGTGGCGGCGGCGGCGGCGCCTGGCCTGAAGTTCGCGAACCCGTCGCGATCCTCTCGATGCTCGCCGTGACGGCCGTCCTGCCGGCGGCGGCAACCTGCCGGGCAGCCCACGACACGGCTCTCTGACAACTCCAAGCTGAACCACGACACCTCTTCGACGAGCATTCGCGCTTTTCGCGCGATTTCTTTTCACAAATGGACAATACCTTTTAAACTCTTTATTTTATATATATATATATAGATATATATATATATTATGAGTTATTTCAATTTAACTCTTTTTCCAATTTTAAAATATTATTAATCAATGGTTTAAATAGCATGCTAAACCATCAGATAGGATTAATCCTTGAGATTCTTTATCGTTTCTTTTTTTGTTTCCTTTCTTGAAGTCCTTTCTAAGTATACTCTTTCACATCATCCTTATGAGAGTCCATCCAAAATGTTCGACGGAATGATGAATCCTGTTCTTGCATTTGGTTTCGTTCAATCTCTATATTACTTTTCACGTTCTTCCTTTGCTTCTTCTTCTTTTTTTTTCCCCTTTTTTCAAACGATCAACACACCGAGGATCGAGATTATCCTTTCCTACGTTTTCAACAAATTTTCATTTGCCCGTTTTTCTCCTACTGTCTTCTTTTCTAATTTCTGAGAGAAGAAGAAAGTAGCAAAAGTAATCATTCGATGGCTCGACCGGTGCAACACGCCGGTGCAGCGCACCCGGTGCACCAGCTGCGCGCGCCACGACGCTAGATCGCGCAACAGGTGTGCCTCCTCCGAAGAGGATTTTACGATAGAATCGTACGAATCGAAATCGATATCGAAATCGAAAAAGGAAACAATATTAAATAGACTTTCACTGTTATTCCTAATAGTTTTACACTGATATTTCTTCTTTATCTTTTTCTTTTTCTCAATTGACACACCAATCCCGCAAGATGCACTGATTGATCGTACACTTTCTTCTATTTTTCTTCCATCACGTACATTGCTAACGATTTCAATCGTTCATTTCTCAATGGCAATGAAAGCTCGGTTATAAAAAAAAAAAATAAAAAAAAAAAAAAAAAAAAAAAAGAAAAAGGGGGGTAAGAAACGAGAAGGCGAGAGAACGCGAGAAATAGTGAAATAGAGAAAACGAGAGAGAAAGATAGAGATAGAGAAAGAGAGATGGAGATAAACACAGAGAGAAAGAGAAAGAGAGAGAGAGAGAGAGAAAGAGAAAGAGAGAGAAAAAAAAGAAGAGGCACTCTTCCTTAGAGGGTTCCTCTCGCGTGCGTCCTCCACTTGACGTGAGCGCGCGTGTCACTGCGACGAAGCGGCCTACCGTTTCCGCTCTCTCGCTCTCCGCCTGCTTGCTCCTTCCTCTTTCCCTTCCCTTTCAGAGGGCCTCCCCTCTCTCACCAACGTTTCTACCCCCACCATCAACGCACGTTCTGCTATCAGCTGCGCGCCGCGTTTTCTTCCGAGTGAGTCTCTCGGAAAGAGCTGTTGTAGAAAGAGGGGAATAGTTGCGTATGGTGGGAGAAAAAACAGTGAAAGAAAGAAAGAGAGAGAGAGAGAGAGAGAGAGAGATCCCTCGCTACCTCTCTCCCACCCTCTTGAAAGGTGGAGGTAATTCGTTTCGTCGTAGTCGTTGGAAAAGCTAGGAGGGCTTCAGAGGACAAATTTTCAACCACCTGCTCGCTCTATCCGTGTAAATTTATTCCCCAAAATATGTCCTCTTAAATCTATGTCAAATATGTATTTCAAAAAAAAAAAAAAAAGAAAAAAAAGGGAGAAGAAAAAAAATTCGAAAAGAAAGACTTCATTCGATAGAAATAAAATCATCATATATACATAAATCGTTTTTTCATTCAATGTTCACATAGGTCTTTAACAATTTTATAAGAGAATCACGTAATAGTAATCGAGTTGAGATTTTCGTCATTTGAAATGAATTGACATAAAAGAAGAAAGAAAGAATAAAAAAAAAAAAAAAAAAATTTAGAAATATTCGTAAAGGGATGATCGCTAGGGACAAATTTCATCCAAAGTTCCAAATTGTATTGATAAGTTAGGTACGTGTGTGTAATGTAAAAGAGAAAAGAAAAAAGAAAAATCAACAGAAAAGACAAAAAAGGAAAAGAAAAAAAGAAAGAGAAGAAGAAGAAGGAGAAGGTCACGTTTTTGGGTAGAACTAATATAGAGCTTAGGCACGTCTTTTCCCGTCCATCGACGAACGACCGCTATGAGAAGGGGCCCTTCTAGCCTATTTTTGAGAGGGAGTCGTAGCTGTTGGAAGAGGTGGAAGAGAGAAAAAGAGAGAGAGAGAGAGAGAGAGAGACGTAGGCCGGATGTAAGGAGGGACGAGGGAACGGGGGTTTCTCTGTTCGGCGGCTCGCACGTGATGTAGAGGGGACCGGAAGTGCTCGCTCCCTTACGCCTCAGCCTCGTGCCTTGCTTTCATAGAGAGAGAGAGAGAAAGAGAGAAAGAGAGTCTGTCGGTGGCGATAGCGACGATGAGACTTGCGAGAAGTACCCTCTCTGTACAATCTCTTTCTCTCTCTCTCTCTCTCTCTCTCTCTCTCTCTCACTCTTTCTATATATCTATGTAAAATAAGGAGGAACCTTCGTTGTGAATATCTTACATAGCTTGATACATTGATTCCAAATTTACTGAGAGAAGGTAAACCCTATTTTGGGAAGCCCTTTTTCCTTTACACGCTTTACGATCGTCTTACGTTAGTTTCACTCGATCAGAGTTTAGTAGGCCTCGGAAATGAACCTTGACAACAAGTATCAATTTTTCTTTGCCCTATAAATGCCCTCTTTCTGTTCTTCTTGTAGCACTTGCGATACTACTTCAATCGTAATTGTCTTATTAAAAATTTCAATCAGATAATTAAATAATTATCTCTCTCTTTCTCTCTATTTTTTTCTTTCATTTATCATTATCTTATTATTATCTATATAATGAATATTATAATGTATGAACGAAAATAAAAATTCGCATGAATCATAAATGATAACAAGCTCATTATATATATATATATATATGTGTGTGTGTGTGTGTGTGTATGTATGTGTATATGTGGTGTATACATATATGTGTATAGATATAAAAAAGAGAATATATTTTCAGCACGAGCTCGACATAAAACCGACGTAGATTCGGTAACCACTTTTCTTTTGAGGCTAGTTTCAATACGTTCTAGGCATCTCGACGATTCCCTGGTTCCCCTTTTGAAATGAGCAACAATGCCTTCGCTATATGCCACAAGAAGGAGAGGGGAATGCATTTTGGGATGCATTAAGGGAGGAGCACTCGAGGACATTATAAAACTATCTCACTCTCTACGAGAATATATTGGGGTAGGACTGCTCCTCCCTTTGCCTCCCTTCTACTACTACGACTTCCGGTCGTAATGTGAGCTTTCATTTTACCCTCCCTTTTTCGTAGCCCTTCAGCCCGCCTTGCCCTTTGCTCGCGAACCAATCCCGTTGTACCTCTTCTTTTACATATATACATACATACATATATATATATATATATATATATATATATATATATAAATTGTACGTACATATGTACATCAATGATATAGATACGTGGATAGAAGAGAGAAAGAGAGAGACTAAAATGAACGAAGACGTCGAGAATGAGTAAAAGAGAAAGAGAATATATCGAAGAGAAGAGGAACACGCACAGGAAAAAGAAAAGGGACGAAAAGAATAAATACATATATAGAAAGAGAGAGAGAGAGAGAGAGAGAGAGAGAGATGTGAGTGTGCGTGTCGTGAGTTCTGAATGAGCTCGAGCCTTTGTAGTACGAAGTATGAATGAACGAACGAATGAATACAACCTGCGCCAACCACCCCGTCGTCCCTTTCCTATCCCTACGCCTTTTGCCTCCCGTCTTACGTTTGGTAAAAAAAAAAGAAAGAAAGAAAAAAGAAAAAAAAGAAAGAAAAAAAAAAGAAAGAAAACCTTTTTCTATCTTCGATCCTCCTCCTTTTCTCTCTGCGAAGAAACGATAGGGAGGATCGATCCTTATTTCTTTACTCGTGATGAAAACCAATGTTAATAATATTTTTATTTTAAACAATATTTATATAAATATTAATCTTATATATATATATATATATATATATATATATATATATATATATATATAATATCGATTGGACAATTTATATCATCGAATTAGTATATATAACAGTGTTCATTCTTGTAAATTAATCATCAAAAAAAGGAAATATCATTAAAATCATTCGTCTTTAATATTTACTGCTAATAAAAACAGGTTTTTTCTTTTCTTCTTTTTCTTTTTGGTTTTTTTTTTTTTTTTTTTTTTTAGAAATAGAAAAGAAAAGAAAGTAAAATGTTTTCCATGTTCTTCGAGGAGAACACAAAGTCGTTTCTAAGACGACGAAATTGACGACGACAACAACATCAACAACAACAACAAAGATGATAACGACGACGACGATGACGAGGATGACGACGACGCAGACGACGACGACGACGACGGCGACGACGACGACGGCGACGACGACGACGACGAGAAACGTTCGTTGCTTCGTGTCACGTACATGCGTCGCGTCGCACGTGCACGGACCCACAAACGATGGCGCGCACACACATAGAAAAAAAACTCACGCGTGCGCGCCCGTGTATATCGTGTGTATAAATTAAAAGTTGCTGGCATTCGGAGACGCGACACGACAAAGGCGATTCCTTCTTTCTATGTCGTGTACGTGCAAAATTGATTTCTCGAGGGCCAGTGGTTTTCAAACTTTTGCGACAAATCCTCCCCAACCCCTTCCTATTACGATCTACCACCCCTCCTACCATCCCTTCCACGACAACAGCATTCAATTTTTTGTTCATACGAATATCCATAATTTGTCTCCTTTTACATTAGAATTTATTTCGTTATAGCTGACTTTAAATTCGTTTATATTTATCATTTTCTCTATTATTTTACGTTTTCTCTTTAATATGAAATAATACGTCTAATCGTTTGAAATGTTTAATTAAGAATCATTATTAATATGAAAAATTATACGTTATTAATGAACTCTCGATGAGATCTTACCCCCTTTTTTTCTTTTCTTTTTATATTCTTCCGTTTTTTCTTCTTTTTTTTTTTCTTTCATTTTTCTTTTTCTTTTTCTATCGTTAAAAAAGAAACGTCGATTTAATTTTTTAATCGATAATATCGCTTTGAAAACCATTGCCTTAGGCTCTAAAAGAACGACGTCGGTCCGCTAACCAAAAAAGGATCGGCGTATCATTGTGACGCCATTGGTACCTTTATGGGAAAGCTTAGTCAATCGTACCGACGAGTACAATGATTATTTGTTAAGCAACCACCGCGTTTTAACTAACCACGATGGGCCACGCAGCATTCTGATCATTCCCTCTTCTCTCTCTCTCTCTCTCTCTGTCTTACCATCAGTGGCAACAAGTCTG